>NC_081564.1:87136104-87254221 GCF_022355385.1 Mustela nigripes | reverse complement strand
GCCTTCCTCGGGGCTCGGCCTTCCTCGGGGCTCGGCCTTCCTCGGGGCTCGGCCTTCCTCGGGGCTCAGCCTCTTCTTGAGCCTGTTCATCTGAATCTCTGTTCCCCAAATTCTAGTTCTCCTGGGGGGACCTCGATAATCTTTTAATAGGCCCTGCCTTTCTAGACTTCTCTGTTCAGTCAGCAATTAATATTGTTAATCCTTTAATGTTTAATGTGTGTGAAGACCATTGTCCTAATACGGTTTTAGGTGTCCTGACCCTGGGAATAATGTTTATTCACATCTTTTAAATGCTTAAGGACTTTAGTGCCTGGCGCACAGTAATGGTAAAATGATGGAGGCAGTGATTAGAATTAACCTCAGAAGAACTCCAAATAACTGTGCTTAAATAAGTTTCCTTGTCTGTGGTAAAGAAACAAGCCAGGTAGCCCAGGCCTGGTGTGCTGGCTGTGCTCCACCAGACCTCGGAGAGCTTCTGGCTTACTTCCGCGCCATCCCTAGGGTCTGGTCCTCATCCCATTGTTCAGAGGCAGCATCTCCATGCCAGGAAGCAGGATGAAGAGAAAGGGGAAAGGGGGCATACCGTTCTAAAGAAAAGACATCTAGAAGGTTCTTTTGACGCTTCACTTCTATTCTGTTAGCCAGAATTTAATCACATGGCCGAAAGGGAGGCTGGGAAAGTCTCTATTCCAGGTAGCAGTTTCCTAGCTAAAAGTTAAGTGTTGTGCGGAGTAAAGGGAAGAGAGCGCAGTGAGCAGTGAGCAGTTAGCAGGCTTTGCCACTACCGACCTGCTTGGGCCGCGGAGGCTGTCCTCTGGGCTGTGCAGTTGTTGAGGCTTTCTTTATCGAGATACTCAGGAGACATTTGATTGGCATGCAGAAGTTCACCGCTGTCCATTTTTGAGTGGGATACAGTAAACAGTCAGTATTTAAGGATGAACATTCTAGCAGCAATTCGGAAGACGAGTAAGAACGGGAGAGGAGTTGGGGAGAGGAGGAGCAGTGCGGCGGCCGGAGCCGTGGCTGCGTGAGAAGTCCTTGGAAAGGACTCATGTACAAGAGTGCAAGGCTTTCTGTCCGGTGAACAGCACCCAATGCTGACTCGGAAATTTTACCGTTTGCTTTTCCAATGTCACTAAAATGTCGGAATTCTGGGAGTTAAGGTCAAAGACTAAGCAAAAGTGTTATTCTGTATCAAGCCTAAGACTGTCTCATTTGTGAAATTGTTTACATTAAAGGGGAGTATAACTAGCACAAATAATTCCAAAAATATAATTTGCACCCATCTTTATTTTCTGAGGAACTGTGGCCATCTCAGCCGCAAACAGCAGGGATGCAGAGTGGAGGGGCATGGAAAGTGTTTCCGCTCAGTGATTAGTTTCGGAATTAACAGTCCTTGCAGGCACCATTTGAATCTAGAGTGACTTGGATTTTACATTTTCTTTCTCATTAAGATTATTGCCTTCCTAGGGGAGGTGGGCAGGGCATGGGTTAAAGAAGTGATAAGGACCGAGCGAGGACACTTGTGATATGAGCACTGCTGTGTGGAAGTGTTGAATCACTGTATTGTGCTCCTGAAGCTAATATTGCACTGCATGCTAGCTAACTAGAATTTAAATGTGAACTAAAAAAATAAAAAAGAGAATTTCACAAATCATGTTATGGCATAGTAAGGATATAACAGAATCTCTGTAGCTTCATGGTGTTTAACAACAAAAGGATAACTAATAATAATCTAGTCATTTGAAAAATATTGAACTATTTCTAAAAATGTTTCTATTGCATGTGATAAAAGTGGGAATTAAAAATTTTTAAAAAGTACTCTTGAGGGAAAAAAAGAAAAAATTTTAAAATAAAAAAGATTATTGCACTCCTAAAAAGTTTCTTGCTCATTGAAAACATCTGTATCAGGGGAGGCATCTAAGTTTATCTTTTTTATCTTGCCAGTTTTTACAGATCCACTTTCTACTGTATTATTAGCATTATTTATTGTTATTTTGTATACTACTAAATATGAAGTAGAATTTTATTGCCATTTTTAAAATCCTGTTATTATGCATTTATTCCTTTACTTAGCATTTCTTTTTGACCTCTTTCGAAAAAGGGTTTGAGGCCTCACTTTCGTTCTGTTGATGTTATTATTCTTGACCTCTTAACACACAAAAATATTCCAAGGCTTTGCCTTCATTGACTGTACTTGTTCTGTACCTGATCCCCTGATATGTTTGCACTGTTGTGCTCTGGTCAAGCGCCTTGTAGTTTATTCTGATACTCTTTTTTTTTTTTTTTTTTTTTTTGTCTGTGTATGGGAAATTGGACTTATTTTCTTTTTTTTTTAAAGGTTTTATTTATTTATTTGACAGACAGATCACAAGTAGGCAGAGAGGCAGGCAGAGAGAGGGGGAAAGCAGGCTCCCTGTTGAGCAGAGAGCTGGATGTGGGGCTGGATCCCAGGACCCTGGGATTGTGACCTGAGCCGAAGGCAGAGGCTTAACCCACTGAGCCACCCAGGCGCCCCTGGACTTATTTTCATTTGAAAAATGTTACATGTTGTATGTGGCATTGCATGTTCTATGTGGTGTCTCTTGCTACTGGTTATTACTGAAGCCGAGACTATCCAGGGTCAGGGCTTGAGCTCTAAAAAGCAGCGGTTCTGGGACTGGCCTTCACCCCTTAGGCAGTGCTGCTGTGACATCAGCTGACCTCTCTTGCCATCAGGTTTGGGTCATGTGCTTTTTTGTAACGCTCTGGGGTGGAAACCATTGAGCTCCTTAGTGTTAAACAGACCACACGTCTTCTCAGTGAGATTAGATTTTGGTTATAAATGAAGCCTATCATCTGGTTTCTGAGTGGAGGCTGTGAGTGTGGGGTTAACCCTGATAACACTGGTATCCTCCTGAACCAAGCAGTCCCAAGAGCACCTGAGCTGTACCTCTCCTGAGTGTTTTTCAGATTAAAACAAATTCTTACCAGGAGGATGTTTTTGGGTAGGATCACGACTAGGCTGGCTCTGTAGGTGAAGAGTAACAAGCTGGTTATTGGTTTTAAGCGTGGGGATTTTTCTTTTTCCTTCTTTTTTTTTTAAGTAAACTTCACTCCCAGTGTTAGGCTCAGACTCACACCCTCAGGAACAATAGTCGTATGTCATGGACTGAGCCATCCAGGCACCCCAAAGCGTGTGGATTTTTCACAGCACGTAACTCATCAGTGTTTACCTCATAATCCGAGCATGATTTAAGAGAAAGTGAAAATCTGAATTTGTTTCTATTTCAGTATTGTCCAGAGGACCGTAAGTACTGGTGAATTCATTATGGATATTTGATGCCCAGGAAAGAAATCTTGATCAAGTTCGTAATATTTTTTCTTTCTTTTCTTTTCTTTCTTTCTTTTTTTTTTTTTTTTTGAGCTATTATTTAGAAAGCAGGTTATATACCTATTAGATCATGGAGTACCATACAGACTCAGTGAGTGCCATTAGCGAGTTGGGGTGCTCTCACCCTCCCTATCCGTCACTGGGCATGTGGAGGGCGCCATTGTTGCCTGTCCTCCGTCTGGAATGACCTCATTCTTTCCTTGCATTTTGATAGTCATTTAACACTTCTTATTTTCTACCTTATTAGTATTACTCTCTGCCTTATTAGTATTACTCTCATTTTTGTATGTATTTGTGAATCCCTTGACTTTTTTTTTGCTAAATCCTTAAATTCACAAGTACAATTACACCTGCATTGCTCACATGAAGTAGAGTATAACTGAAAAGCCTAAGAGACCACTTCAGACCTGTAGTGATTGAAAAGGGACTAGAGCCATAAAGTAATAATTTGTTAACTTAGTATGAATGAACTGCTCTGTCTTTACTGCATTGTCATTATATATTAGGAGGATTTCAACAGCCTTACCCTCTAATACCTTAGGGTTGGTAAAACAAGTCAGGCTTGATCCTACAATCTGCCACAACCACAGAGGAGTCATTTGGCCCTTGGCCATCACCAGCTTTTATCTTGGCCTCTCCTTCTTGGATTAGTTGACAAAAGCTTTTTTTTTTTTTTTTTTTTTTTTTTTTCCCCCCAAGGCAGTTTGGTTCGTGTTGAGCCTGTCTAGCTGTTAGCCCTGGTCTCAGTCTCCTCACCTTGTGAGGCAGTGCACTACCAAAGCTGTGGGGTTGCCTGTGTTGTGTGCGGTCTCTCTCTCACACACACACAATATACATATCTTTCAGGGCAAATGAAATGCTTTTTCAGTTTTCACCTAGGTTGTCTATAGGTCTTGAAAAAGGTTTGTGTTCTCTATAGCTACAGTATCCAGTGTGGTAGCTAATGGGTGTACATGGCTTATTTACATTTAAATAAGTAAAATCAGTTTCTCACCCCCCACTTCAAGTGTTCCGTAGCTGTTTGTGACTAGCGGCTGCTATCTTGGAACAGTTTTATAAACTTAGATAGTTTAGATATAAGAATATCCATCATTACAGAAAATTCTGTTGGACCGTACTGGACTAGACACTCACTAAGGCAGCTTTAGGAGCCACTTGGTTCGCATGTAGATAGAGTATGTGCTGGGACCATTTGTATCACAGATTGAAGCCAGTTTTGAATTCACATGTTCACATATTGCTCCAAACCCCATTTCTGAT
The DNA here is from genome assembly GCF_022355385.1 of Mustela nigripes. Classification (NCBI taxonomy): domain Eukaryota; kingdom Metazoa; phylum Chordata; class Mammalia; order Carnivora; family Mustelidae; genus Mustela; species Mustela nigripes. The sequence goes on along the minus strand of NC_081564.1, from coordinate 87,249,588 downwards.
GTCTGGCAACAAAACCATTGCTTTAGTGTACTTCCTGATTTTTCTCTTCACTTCAATCAGCATCATTAGCAGGTGACTTTTTTCAGAGCCATCTGTCACAATGAAAGCTTTTATTACACAAGTCACAGTATTGAAAATAAGTTGCGAATCATTGAATCGCACTGTACTACGGATGCTGGTGGTAGTTCCTGGCCTCATTCGCTCCTGACTCTCAGGGAGAGGGATTCAGATCCGTGCTCAGCAATGTTGCATATTACTACATGTTTAGGACCTCTCGGGTCATTCATGATAAGGCATAACTGTGAGGCTGTATCAGTGAAGGCCCAGGGGTTTTTCTGTGTTATTTAACCTCAGTGTAAGCACATGGTTCTTCAGGATTGAGCCATGCTGAGTTTTTCATGAACTTTTGTGTGTCCCACACAATGTCTTACTCAGAGTAGACAGTAAATATTTTGATTAAATAAATTAGACAGCAGTTAAACATGAAATTATATGGTTTCTGAATGGTAAGAACTATTATAGTTCAGGAAAAGGAGAGTGGTATGAGCTAGAATAGTTGAAATGAAAAAGTTGTCATCAGCCACATAACTGGTTAGATGTTATGGTTCCAAAGCCAGTGCACAGTGACCTGTGTTTATCTCCTTTATTTATCCAATAATTACTTTTAAATATTTCTTCATCCCTACCATGTGCCAGGCATTGAACGAGGTATTGGGGCAGTAGTGATGAGTAGGACAAACAAAAGTCTCTGCCCTCATGACTCTTACAAACAAATTGATATAAATATCGGTATTCATGAGTGCTGTGAAGGCAGACAGAACAGGAAGTGGGTCAGGAGCCTGGGCGGGGCGGGGCTCTGTAGATGGGGAATCCTTGAAGGGCTCTGAACGGCCAACCTGAGTGTGAATGAAGGGTAGACGGGATCACAGAAACGTCGGGAGAGGAACATGCCAAGCAGAAGCAGATGGGAGGGTTCGGCCGTGGAGAACAAGTTCGGCAGGACTGAGGACTTGCCCCACTGGCTGGAACTGAGCAAGGGGGGGTTCCCTTTGCCCCCTTAGAAAGCTGGAATATGGCATGTGTGCAGGTGCGGCAGAATCTGTGGGCAGGTCCGTTGTCCTTTCTACCTCCCTTTACCTCTTCTCCCTCCACGATGACCCGCTGCCCTGGACGAGGCTAACGTTAGCCCTTCCCTAGATTACCTTAATCATCTTCCAAAGGTCCCCATTATGTGACGATGTGAGGCTGCTAATTGTAGAAGGGGCAAGAAGAAGCAGACCAGGCAGGAGACCATTGTGGCCGTCTGTGCGTGGTGTTGGTAGCTTGGTCTAGAGTGACAGTGTGGAAAGTGGGGAGAGGCAGTTGGATTCGGAGTATATTTTGAAGGTAGTCACCTTCACCAGTCACCTGCTGGTGGGTTGGAGTGGGAGGGAGAGAGGAATACAGTTTGACTTCTGGCTTGGACCATAGCAGCTGGGTATGTGGTGGCACTGTTTCCTGGGAATGGAAATTCTGGAAAGCGGCGCCTTTTTTTTTTTAAAATTAAAGATTTATTTCTTTATTTTAGAGGAGGAGCATGATCAGGAGAGGCAGAGGGAGAAGAGAGAGCATCTCAAGCAGACTCCTCACTGAGCACAGAGCCTCGCATGGGGCTGGATCCCATGGCCCTGAGATCCTGACCTGAGCCGAAATCAGGAGTTGGATGCTCGGGCGCCCTTGGAAAGCAGTGCATTTTGAAGGAAATAAAACATTTGGTTTTGATTATGTTACGTTGTGCTCGGACCATGCGTTAGATGCTGAGTGAGTGCGGGACCGGCTGCTGCCGGTGGGAGGCCTCGCGCTCGGCGGAGGTTGGGGATGACTCCCCTGCGCTCACGAGGGAGCAGTGATTTTCTGGGTCAGAGGCCGGGTGGGATCATTGGGAGAGCTGGTGTAGGTAGAGTGTGAAAGAATGCCAGGGCCTGAGCCCTAGGGTGCGCCTGTGTGAAGACTGGGTGATGAACAGATTAGAAAGTAGTGGCCAGTGAGGTTGAAGGGGAACCAGAAGGGTCCACTGTCCCAGCAGCTACGAGAGGCCAGCATTTCCAGAAGAGACCTGCTGTTGCAAGGTTGCTGAGGGCTTTTATGCTGTGAAAAGTAGGGAGTCAGCAGTTATTTCAGGCCCCGGTGGCCGGTGTTACAGTTGATACTGCAGAATTCACCGTGTCTTCCTGCAAGTGTCCTTAGGAGTGGGGCTGTGGCAGTTCGTGTCTTCTGAGTTATGGACTGTGCTAATCTTTATCTTACAAGTATATTTTCCTATAAATAACGCTTAACTATGGATGTCAAGAGTGAAAGTTATTTCCAGTTATTTTATTGGAATTCCCTTGTTTGTACCTGGGGGTTCTCATACGGTGTCGGAGCAGGGCGTGTTTGGAAGCCTCGTGGACTGGAGAAACCGCGGAGGCAGACGGAGGGAACTACTGGATCAGCAGGTGTGCGGACCGGTGAGCGCGCAGAGCCCTGCTCGGGCCCGTCTGCCTCACCTGGTCTTCCAGGTTCCCGTTCCCGGCAGGTGGCACCGTCATCCATTCGACTGGGCAGGCCGTAAACCTGCGTCCTCGTGTGGCGTCGTGTCTCTCATCCACCGTCTTCACATGGTCACGACCCTCCTTCCTCTCCTGCCTTGTGTCTTCGTCTTCATCTTCTTCATCTCCGTGGCCGCCAGCAGCAGCCTGCCTTAGGCTCTCTGGCCTTAGTGGATTGTCTTCCTGGATCTTTTCCCGTCCTTTTATCTGTTGTTCACTCGGAAGACCAGGGTCCGTTTTTAAGCGAAGTCTGCTTTCATCGCCTTCCATTCTTAGATCTCCCCAGAGGCTTCTCCTCGCTTACAGGAGAGAGCTCAGAATCCTCGAAGGGGCCTAGAGCCCTTTGTGGCCCGGCCGGCCGTCTGCGGCTTGCCCCTTCTCCCTCCCCTGCCCCAGCCTCTCCCTGCGCCGGGGGACATTCATCCCCTCTTTCTCTGCCCCTTGACCCTGCCTCCTTCCCGCTTTGTACCTCAGCCCGGCGGGGCCCCTCCTGAGTCCTTTGTGTTGTAGCTTTCACAGCACTGTGCTCTTCTGCTTCAGAACATTGGTTGTCACTGGCAGTTAGTTGTACAATTACAGATTCTTCCTATAGGATCCCTATTAGTTTCAGCCCCCGAGGGCAGGCGCTGGGACCTGCTCTGTTCTGTGTGTCTGGCACACCTTGGTGTCTGGCACATGGAGATTTTCTGAAAGATTGGTATGTGTTTCTTGTGTGAATTGACTTTAAGACTTAGTAACATAAATGGAAAACAAAATTTTCCTTTGGAAAAATGGGAGACTTAATGTTAGAAGGACAGCTGAAGTGGAAATGGCTAGTTTTCCCACAGCTGCTCCCACTTCTGTCCTTCCTGGGCCCTCCTTTCTGTCACCCTGCCGCTCCTGCCCATCTCTCTCTCTCCGACTAGAGCTGCTGACTGCTGCCTCATGGTGGGACGAGTGGAGGCCCTCGAGAGTGCTGCTTTATGAGGACAGAATTCTGTTACAGCTTCACCAGGGCTTGGCTCAGACTCTTGAGGAGAGTCTCCCCTCTTTTGTTATTAGCTCTCATCTTGCCTGTGTGTGACTAGGCACTTTGGTCTTTCCCTTAAATCTTTCAGAAAATCTCCAGATAATTTTAGTCACCTCTTAACTCTACTGCTTTCCTCTTGCCTTGCCTTTTCTTTGTCTGACTCAAATTCTAGAAGCTGGCCAACAGATAGTAAGTTTTCTCAGAGTTTCTGGGCGTAAACTGTAGACCTACACCTTCTCTGGGAGTAACCAAGATGGCGCCAACACCAGTGCGCCTGTCTCTTAAGAGAGCTGACAGGTAAGGAAAAGTTTCCTTTGGGCTCAAAATGAGATGTGTGCATACTAAGATGACAGCATGAATCTGCTCACAAGAGTGAAGAGAGTGACAAGGTGAACCACCAAGTTTCAAACCATCATGATTAGCCTTGATTTACTTCACAAAGTGTATGTCTCTATCTCTCCCCACATCATAAATGTATTTCAAGGAAAATACCTGGTATTATAATAAGCTCGTCCCATATCTTTTGCTGTTTTGCCAAGATTGGAGTTATTTTATTCTGGGAAAAAGAAACAAACTTTTAGTTTGTTTATTCGTTTGGGTTTTTTTTGTTTTTGTTTTTGTTTTGCTGTTTAAAAAAATCCCTAGAGTGGGGCAAAGGTATTTTAGTGTCAATTCATTCATTTTATAATTTTTCTTTTTTTTTTTTAGTTTTTTTTTTTTTTTTAAAGATTTTTATTTATTTGACAGACAGAGATCATAAGTAGGCAGAGGCAGGCAGAGAAAGAGAGCAGGAAGCAGGCTCCCTGCTGAGCAGAGAGCCTGATGTGGGGCTCGATCCCAGGACCCTGAGATTATGACCCGAGCTGAAAGCAGTGGCTTTAACCCACTGAGCCACCCAGGTGCCCCACTTTATAATTTTTCTTAAATAGCAGTCAGTGGAGCCAGTGGAAGCCAAGATGTCTTTCCTTTTTTTCCCCTGAAAAAAACTGTCTCACAGAGATGGTTTAGGCAAAGTCTAAGTCATAGCTAGATACACACATATGTACATGTAGAGACATATTCTCCTGTTTTCATTCCTTGGTCAAAAATTAAGTTGGGAAGTTGCCCTTTTGTTTCAGGTTAAGACTGTTGTGTTATTCTCTGTGAAGCAGAATGTTTACCTTTATGTTTTAGCATTTTAAAAATCAAAATTTTCTATTTTAAAAACTTGTCTAGTTTTATGATGCTTTATGAAATGCCAGTCTATGTTTTTAACCTTATTTGAAAATTTCCTTGGGAGATAGACTGTAACTGGAAACTAATGATTTGCTGTGAGAGATTTTGTCTATATTCACATTTCCTTAATAGGAACCAAAAGTTAAAAAGAACACATGAGTTCAGCCACCCACACGAAAGGAAAACAGTCTGTGAACTTACATAATTTCTGGCTGTTGAGTAAGTTGTCATTTTATATCTCTTGTGTTTTGCTTCGGTACTCCTCAGTCCATACCCAACAGTAAATAGACTGTTCCAGAATCAACAAATCATGGTTTCCATTGCCATAGCCTTGGGGGTGCACCAGGAAGCTTCAGACTGGCTTTCAGAGTGAGCCACTCAACCAAGTACACCACTGGTGTGGCTTCTCATGTTTGTCGAAAGTGGACTTCCGATTTTCTGTGTGCCCAGTAGAAGACATCTAAATAAGTTTGGAAATTCCTGCAGTATGCAGCATTAGGCAGCTGCTTAAAAAGTCATGCTGAGGAAAGATGCTTTATGACATTGGGAAATATTTAATGAAAATGCTGGACAATGTTTATCGGTCATTATGTTATGTGTCAGACACCTATATTAACACATTTAGTCTTAAAAAATTATATGAGATAAATGCCATTATTTTCCTGAGTTCACATAGTAGTGGTAAGTAAATACTAGGCAGTACTGTCTCTGTATCATGTATTATAACCTGCTTTTAATCTAACAAAACCATATGCAAGAGATAATGATCTCCTTTTTCTTTAAAAAATTAATGACATGGGTACATGTGTGTATATTTAGCGCCATTGAGATGTCAGGACCATAGCTGGTTTCGGTGATTTTTATCTTCTTCTTTGTGTTTTCCAGTTTTACTATAATTTAGATGGATAGCTTTTACAATAGTAGCGGGAAAAAAAAGTAGATTTCTATAGCAGTAGATATATTTAAACAAAGTAGGAGGAGAAATAGATTTCAAAACAGAAATCGTCCACTGTTCTCTGTTAGGTGCCTTTGTGTTTTCCATCACTGGGAGCAATTAAGAACGGAGGCTGTGAGTGAGGACTGTTTTGTTTAGTTATTGGATTCCTGCCTACAGGTGCTTTGCTCAAGGGCAGGGTAAATCTGATCTAAGGAAATGGTGAGGCTCAATTTAAGAAGGTTTCTTTCTCCCATAAAAGTGTTCAGGGTGATAGAACCAAGCACTTACTCTTTTTACTTGACTGAGACAGCCTTTCCTTGCCTGAGGCTCTCTCGACTTCAACTGTGTCGGTGCCTGGGCCACTTGGTCAGCCCCTCCCTGCACTGTGACCCTCTGTTTCACTAATTGGAGCAGCTAAGCAGCGGCTGAGGTCTCTAAAATACTTGGGTTGCACAAGGCCTTCGCTCCGGCCCCAGTGGAGTGGTACTCTTGGCCTGCCTTGTCCCCGTCAGTAATTTGTCCGGACGGCAGCAGCTTAGACAAGTTCCTGCTGCACCTGCTTGCTTTCCTCTTTCTTCCTACTAGAAAGTGAGTTCTGCTAGAAGCAGGGGGCATGCTTACCTGCCCGGCAGGCTCTACACTTCCTGTACTTGGCTGACGGGCCGGGTGCTTTTCAAAGAGGAGTTACCACACAGCTACCATCTGAGGTGTAATAGTATGAGTCCACACCTAGAACAAAGCAGTCAGAGGCGAGGGTATGGGACTCCAGAAAAAATAGTTTGGGTGAAGGTCAAGAAGAACGATTTGGAGAGCTTTAGGGAAAAGCAAAGAGGACATTCCCAAAGGGTTAAAAATGCATGTCTGAAAGTTTTGTAGCTGTAAGAGTGATCTGGGGAAATGAACATCTTGACTACTGGAGAAAGATTTAATGAATTTTCAAGAGGGAAATTAAATACAGAACAGTATGCTCTTTTCATCCACGTATTGGATGAATCGTATTCACGCATTGACATCTGAGACTCTAGAGTAGCCTGTTTGGTTAAGAAACCTGGCCACTTCCTTTTAACTTATTTACTTATTAACTTATTATTAACTTATTAACTTATTTATCTGTCCTTCATACAGCATCCTGGTGGGGAAGAAGTGTTAAGGGAACAAGCTGGAGGGGATGCTACTGAGAGTTTTGAGGACGTGGGACACTCTACAGACGCTAGAGAACTGTCCCAAACATACATCATTGGGGAGCTCCATCCGGTGAGTACCTTACTGGGGACACCACTTCTTGAAGGCTGTGGCTTGACCTCTCTCAAAAAGTAGACTTGCATCTTACAAAACTGAAGAAGTAGTAAAGCAAAAACAATTCCTCCTGACTATATAATACCATTCTCGTCATAAATAATCGACCAGAAATTTCTTTGTATTTCCCTGGTTGCAGTTTTCACTGTCACTTAGAGTCAGGACCCTCTAACCCAAGGCTAGGGGCCAGTGCTCTCATACTGTGAAGTGTCATGGTGGGGGTCATTGACCCTGCACGGTTTCTTTTTTTTTTTTTCTTTTGTAACTAAAATGTTTTAAGAAAATTTTCTTTTTCTTTTCTTTTCTTTTTTTTTGAAGATTTTATTTATTTGACAGAGACACAGCAAGAAAAGGAGCACAAGCAGGGGGGGTGGGAGAGAGAGAAGCAGGCTTCCGGCTGAGCAGGGAGCCCGATGCGGGGCTCGCTCCCAAGACCCTGTGATCATGATCCGAGCCAAAGGCAGGCATTTAACAGCTGAACCACCCAGGCGCCCCTTAAGAAATATTTCTTAAGAAACTCCCTTCTGCTGTCATAATTTGAGAATATTTCAATTCTAAAAAAATGATTAAAAATTTTTAAACCCCTTCTGTTAAATGAATGAACTCTGTCTTCTGTAAAACCCACACATTCTCCTCACTCTTCCTACATGACCCCAGATCTTTGAGAACATCAACTTTGGTGCCAGTCCCCGAACTGACTTGGGGAAAATGCTGCCTAATATAGCTTTTATATAAACCCGGGGCTATAATACAAATTTAGGTCCTTCTGTGACAGTTTTGAATGACATTATGAAACTTTGCTAATCTGTCAACCAAAGTTATCTGGAGTGTAGCTGAACTCTTGGGAAGAGGTGGTGGAGTTCTCTAAGCAGATTGTGAATCTGTTGCCTGACATTCAGCTGTTCTTACCTCTAGAGAGCACCTGGGTCCCTCAGCACGGTTACGCGGTCTCCTCTCTGCTCCCCTGCTCATGCTGCTTCACCGGAGCTAGCCAGAGGCAGGAGGAGGTGCTGTTAGAAAGGGGCTAATGACTCTGCCTTCGGCTCAGGTCATGATCCTGGGATCAAGTCCCACATCGGGCTCTCTGCTTAGCAGGGAGCCTGCTTCCTCCTCTCTCTCTCTCTGCCTGTCTTTCTGCCTACTTGTGATCTCTGTCTGTCAAATAAATAAATAAAATCTTTAAAAAAATAAAGAAAGGGGCTAATGAGGGCATGTGGCCTTAGCCTAAGTGTGCATGCTGAGAGACCACTGAAAAGCAAAACCCATATGAAAAGTTTTGTCATTATAATAAAACTCACGTATAATTGCCAAATATATTTGCCAATAATTATAATATTGTCATTTATTATAAAACATTTATAAATGCAAATCAACAGGTGTGTCATATAAAATATTAATCAAATAACCTCCCATATACCAATTAGCAAGCTAAGAAATTTAACATTGCTCCCCCACAAAGAAAAGTTTTGTTTCTTGCAATATCCATGAAGGAACGAAACCTTACAGGCTCTTTAGGAAGGTCTGAAAGTAGGAAATCTGTTCTAGAGCAATCTCCATTGAATGGGGAGGTGGGTTTTTTGTTTGTTTGTTTGGTGGTGGGAGGGGTAACAGTACCCTCTGAGGAAAGAATGAGCTTTCCTTAGCTAGAGAGTTTATTCACCCACATATTTTCATCTTCATCTTCATACTTCACCAAAGTTGAGGTAGTTTTATGGTAACCAGAGGGGGTTTCCTTTAAAATGTTTGATTCTATCCTTATTCTTCCCTTTCTAAGCTTGCGGGTGTAGAGGAGGTGGGTTGTGGCTGTGATTACAGCGTTTCTGCCCCTTCTGCCTACTGGGATCCCCTGGAGTCACCTCTAGGTGACCTTAGTTTGGACTACCTCAGTCAGAGGTTTAAGAAAAGTATAACCCTGGAGCGCCTGGGTGGCTCAGTGGGTTAAAGCCTCTGCCTTCGGCTCAGGTCATGATCCCAGGGTCCTGGGATCGAGCCCCGCATCGGGCTCTCTGCTCCGTGGAGAGCCTGCTTCCTCCTGTTTCTCTGCCTGCCTCTCTGCCTACTTATCATCTCTGTCTATCAAATAAATAAATAAAACCTTTAAAAAAAATAAAAAAGGAAAAAAAAAAAGAAAAGTATAACCCTGCGGGGGGAGAGTGCAGGGATTCACCGAGGATGCCGCACCCAGTCGCACGCACAGGTACACACACCTGCGCTCATTTCCAAGGGTAGTGGGGGAGGATCCAGTTCGGTCCGCCCCCAAACTGAAGATCAGAATCCAAGGCTAGTAAATGTGTATGTGCACAAGTGCATAAATGTGATTATCATGGGTGATGTTCTAAACTTGGAACTTTAGACTGAAAATTAATCACTTAATCAGCTATTAACTTTTGCGGTCAAGTCAGATGGATCAGACTTCGTCATGAATAATCTAGATAGAAGGTCCTAAAGTGCTAGTTACTGAATAGCAATGTTTTTTTAAAAAATCTCAATAAAAGTGACTTACTTTTGGATAAGGTACTTTTGTAAATGTCCTTTCATTCCACAATGTGCCTTTTTTTTTTTTTTTTTTTTTTTTTACTGCAGGATGACAGAGCAAAGTTAGCCAAGCCTTCGGTAAGTGTGTCATCTCCAGTGTCTCCGTGGCTGTGCCTGTCTTCACTGTATTTCATACCTGTCAAACTGCAGAACAAGCATTTTTTAGCTATCTGAATGAGACCAGCGTAGGTCTCTCTAGGTTAGATGAACATGTAACCTGTTGACTTAGCAAAATACTTTGTGCATAGATCAGCCATCCTGTTTCATTAGGACTGCTTGTGTGTTCTCTTTGTAAGACTCTCAGTACACCATTTTTCATCTAAGTATCAGTAGATACCTCTTGAAGAGTTACTTTTATGAGTAAGCACTATGCTTCTGATCTCAGAAATTTGACACAAGCCTTATTTTCAGAGAACTTAAAATCTGAGCAGAGGAGGACTTACTTACTACTACTTGAGCCTTGGAGGACACTACCCATGTTTTCTTCATCTCCTTGTCCCTGGGACATAATAGGTGTTAAATAAGTATTTATTGGATGAATTTAATGTTAATCAAATGAAATAATAACTTTTTGATGCATTTTTCCTTAGGAAAGGAAAATACATTCTAGGGGATATTAATTTTATACCCTGGTTCACTAGCCCTTCTCTCTGAGCTGGTCTTCTCACTTAACGTTTGAAGATAAAGCCATAGTAAGAATTGATGACAACAACCAGAGTCCCTGACAAGTACAAGCAGACAGAATAGTTGTTGGCCTGTAATTAAAGGACCATGGAGGAACATTTTGCTTAAACCATAGAATAAGAGAATAATTTTTCTTTTTTGGTTCCTGTTCTTGCTTTTATTAGAGCCCAACAGTGGGACTCCACAGGGCCTGTATGAAGAACTGGTGAACTCATTTACTAGCTGCTGTTGACAAGACGTTGTCTTTAATCTACAGCAAAATCAGAGCAGTAAATCCAATAGAGCATAAAGGCCATATTTACCTTCATACCCCAAATGGTACAATATAAGTCTTGATTAATGCTATTTCCTACAAAGCAATTTCATTTATATCCTCTCCTTTCCCTATTCAACAAGTTCAGTGTTGGTGATCTGAGTACTTTGGGAAGATAAAAAATGGACTTCAGAGTTTGAATTGCCTCTGTAACAGTTGCTGAGTCCTCGCTGTTGGCTCATGTGACATTAGCACCTTTTTTGAGGCTACTTTTGGGGTAACAAATCCTGTGATGTGGATAGATTTTGCTTTTTCTGCACAGTCCGGACAGGGAAAAACTATGTATTTTTTTCCTGTTAGGTGTTCAGTGTGTTAATAATCTTAGTGCAAATCATTTAGCTATAATAAAACAAGGATTTGATCAGGCTCATTACATTAACTTAGATTTACTGTAGATCCAGTCATATCCCAAACAGTGATGCCCACAAACAGAAATTAGCTGAGCTGGTAAGCAGGTCCTCTCCCATGCTGCTCTATTTCTTAAAGACAGACTTATTCCTCTTTTCAAAAATACGTAACTTTGCTTGTATCAGCAGAAGTAGGACAAGAACTTGCTGTCTTTTTTAGAGGACATAAGTAAATACAATGGAAAAAAAATACATGACCACTTTTTGGGGTTTATCTTTCTTATACTTCTAGTTTGCCAGAAGAGTGTGCCCTTAGGTATTTCTTTTGGTGTGTGTGTCTCTGTATAACCATCGGTCTATGTCCAGGCTGATACACGTAAGCTGTGGTCTGAATTTGTTCATTGCTGCCCCTGAAAATACCTATTTGAACTATGAAATAAGAAGCAACAAAGATTATTAGCTTGACCCTGCCCCAAAGAAAACATGGTGTTTAGTTGCCAAAATAAGGTATTTTGTGGAGTTAGAAATGATCCATGTTTAAACAAATTTATATCTTAAATTTGCTTACATGGAGGATATCAGTAGTATCAATACCTTTTTTTGGTTGTGGTTTTCAAATCATTGCAGTTTAAGTGACTTTATTTGGGCCTTATGCTCTCCCTGTGGGATTCATAGACCTTCTACGGAAGGTAACAGTAAAGCTCAGATTTTGCTGCAAGCTTTGACCTTGTCCAGTTCGCACCGCAGAACCACGGCTAGCGCCCTTCCCAGCTGCAGCTGGTGCAGTTTCTTAAGCGTCTTCTGTAGGCTCCAAGGCGTCAGTGTCCCTGATATTTTTTAGGAAAGCTTCCAATTAAGGAATAGGCTGAAGCAGATGAATGTATAAATGAGATGATTTTGCTTTACAAAAACTTGATGAACTTTGCATGATTTTATATATAGCTTCTCATGTACTGGTGGAATTATTAATTTTTGCTATGTGAAATTGAGCCCCTCAAGGTCATAGAGTGAACAAGTGGCAGAGCCTGTAGTAAAAAAAACATGGTCTTTTCTGCCTGTTGGTTGTTGACATATTTGTTAGTTATACCCAGAGGCCCAGCTTGGGCCCCTCAGACCATTGGACGGGCAGGACAGTTTCAGTTTCCTTTTTCATCAGTGTGGTAAGTGGTAATTCAACTTGCTTTAACTCTCAGGCATCTCTGGGTTAAGATCCTAACAGATAATAAACACTCAGAAATGTATATAATCTTTGTCGTTGCTGGCAGTGATGGTGCCCTAACAGTTTCAGCATTAACGCTAAGGGCAGTGATGGAAGCTGGGGGAAGGCTGGGCCAGCCTGGTTTCCATAGAGTTGTCCACATGTTGGTAAAATGCACGTGCTTGGTATAACAAAATAACAGATTTGTGTTTGCGTTGTTTACTATTCTGGGCTTAACTTTCTGTTGTGACAATAATGTTTCACTCTCAGTGAGCCTTTGTGCTCCAGTTTCAGAGCTTACTGCGTCTTCTAGTAGCGGAGTAACCGTTCCGTGTGGTCCGGGGACTTCTGGTAATCCTCGTTACTGTTACTCATCCACGCCAAGTGTGAAAAATACTCTTGCAGTAGCTACGAATACTTTTGTAGTCACTAAGATTTAACATTGCTTAGAAAGATAATAAATGTGTGAAGTTTTCTTTTTAAATGACTTATTTTTCCCCCCTATTGTGTCAGGAATCTTAAAGGCCGTATTTCCAGGTTTGTGGGTCTCCTAACTGATTTGCTTGCTCTTCCCTAACAGTTTTGTGCCTTTTCACTGGGTTTCTCTAACGCGCTGGCTCGCTGTGTATAGCTTTGCCTCACTGCGGAGTGTGGGTTGTTTTGCTAATGGCTTATCTTGTGCTTTGGGAAACTGCAGAGATGAGCTTTCAGATGAAGCTACCTTACTTATGGCTACCTTCCTCTGAGGCACTAATACTTTTTGCTGGTGTGAAATTTCTAAAGAGTGCTTCTTAGCTTTCAAGTCCAGAAAAGTGTATTTTTCCTCAGGCCTTAGTTATTCATCTGTTTGGGGAAGTGTGTATTTTTTTAGAGCCAAAATTACTTCACTTATATGGTACTGATAGAACTTCTCTCAGAAAGTTCTGGAAGGCAAAATAAGCCAACTGTGAAAGACCCCAGGACACACAAAGGCCGTCCTTATTGGGAGGTTTCTTGGCCAGTGACCTTGTGAGGTCAGTTCCTGAGGCCTCCACTTTTTAGAGTTGTCTGGTCAGAGTTAGAGAAGGCCAGGAAAGGTGGTGGTCCACAGTGTGGTGATTTAAATGACAGTTCTTATTTTTTCTCTTCTTGGTTGATATGCCTTTTAATACAACTTGGGTACATTTTTACTTCAGATAAAAATCAAATGAAATAATTGATTTTACTGAAGGTTTCATTTATGCTTTTAAAGAATTAAACTTCTCTTCCTCAAGGTAGTCATGGGGTTATGTGCCCATGTACATGATATCTGTTTTCAATTTTACATTATTCAGATGTGTACTGTGTAGAAGATATTTTATGTCGCCTATTTTTAACATTTTTTCAAATTATCTAGGTTATGTTTGTAAGTAACTTAAATACACATGATTTTTAAATCTTTTTCTTCTAAAAATGGTGAAATTAGGCCTTTTAGTGAAAAGTTTATGTTATAATTTTCCCTTCCAATGCATTTTGAAGAATGTACTGAGTATTGTGATCTTATTTTAAAAGAAGTTCTTAATCAATTGAATAAATGTTCAGATGTTTCCTTTAAGTTCACTTTTTCTCTTGTGTTTCAGGAAACTCTCATTACTACTGTTGATTCTAATTCCAGGTATGTCGTAGTTTTCTCTTAAACTGATCAGAAGGCCAGTGGAATCAGGGTGTGATTAGGGCTCTTCCCCACCTGAGGACTCAGGGTCCCACTGCACCCCCTCTCAGTGGACAGCCCAGGGTCTTCTCCACTTGGCTCCCAGATGACTGAGGACATCCCCTCCTCAACTGTCAGAGAGCTCAGCCTCTGGACATTCTTCAGAACAACCCCAAATCTCTCCCTCCAGCTGTGGACTGAATAGATTAGGTCTCCTTTCCTCCAGGGTCGTCCTCTGGCCTACACAGTCTTTTACTGTCCAGGCAAACGTGCTCTCTCATTCAGTATATGGTCCGTTTCTTAAATTGTAGTGATTATTTCTCCCTGAGCCTCAGCTCAGCATTCCTTTAAGTATAACATGAACTCTTGGTCTAGGGACTGGATTTCTGTGTCACAGTCCAAGATCCTATTAACATTTGTGACAGCTCTACCATATCATCTTGCATAACCGCATGTATCTCTTGGTGGACAGAGAGATTTGGCCCCAAGCTCAAAACCACACATTTGTGCCAATTTTATTTCACCCTGTCAGATGTAACTGAGCCAGTCTGCTGGGGTTCTGGTACGTTCCCTGCATTCAGGCAGTAGTCCTTCACCATACGTTTGTTGGCAGGTCAGTTTCCTTCTAAATGGAAACTGAAAACCCCAGCAAGATGGAAGTGATTTTTGTAATCCTTTTGCAGTTTAGATCTTTTTATTGAACTCAGTCTTTGTAGGGGTTGGTGTTTGAAGAGTATTAGAGGATAGTAAGTTTATGACAGAAAATATATTTTATAGGCATTATCTGGCTTAATTCACATTTTACAGCTTGTATTATTTTGTTTTCTAAGAAACTATAGGTTCATATCTAAATTGAAGATCATTCTAGTTTTGTCTCTGGTTTGATCTGTTATCTGTCATTTATAGTCAATGAAAAATTCTAGGCACCAGGACTGAAACAGTATGTAAGTTAGGGATTTTTCTGCATTTACACCTATGAACCACAGATTAAGTAGTTTGGGCACGCGGTTTCTTAATGTGGTAAATCTACTATGCGTGGATAAATATTAGATTTTCAAAACAGAATCACGGAACATAGCGCTGTGGTGCTCATAGCAGCCTTAATAAAATCCTACGACTCAAACTCCTTAACTTCACAGTCCGGGAGATGTGCTTTTTCTCTTGGTTGTAAAGCTTGCTGATGGCTCTCCTAAGATGAGAACCTTGATTTTCTTGTTCTCAGTTTAGCTATTTTAAATTTTTAACATATGTAAGTAGAATAAAACCTGTAAGGAATATTTGCTTTTGTGAACCTGTGATACATAACCCAGAGTTGGTGTCCTTAGGTAAGTTGCTATTTGTAGGGAGCATCTGTTGGGGGAGCGATTGATAGCTCTTTGTGTAAGTTTAGAGAAATAGGTTTAAGTGGCCTAGGGATAGGGATCATTAATTTTCTTACAAAGCTAGAGCCCTTGCTGGTATACTAGGGCATGTGTTGCACTCATGTTGCTTTTAGCAACTCAGAGTTGACGTTTCATCCAGGCAGATTACAGAGGTAGTACAGACATGCCACAGTGATTTTCATGGTAATTAGAAGGAGCAAAGGTTTTGAGTCCCGTGCGTCAAACGTCATGCAAGCATTATTGCCGTTTCTTTCCAGCTGGTGGACCAACTGGGTGATCCCAGCCATCTCGGCGCTTGTGGTGGCTCTGATGTATCACCTCTATACCGCGGAAGATTAAACACATTCTCAGAAGCCAAGGAAAGAGGAGACTGCTTTGGACCAGGGAGAAAGAAGCCAATGTTAACTGCTTCAACTGACAGAAACCTTCACCTGAAAAATAATTTTAACATACCTGTTTCCCTTTTCTCCTACTTCGAACCAAACCAAAAAGAACTCTTCTGTTCTTTCTACTCCTGAACTCTTAGAATGTGCCTTTTGTTCATCAACTTTTTTTGATGTTTCATCACTACATAATTTACTTATTGTAAGCATGATCTTTTAAAAATATATCTGGCTTTTAAAATATACCACCATGTTTGCCTGTCTATTTGGTATATAACTGTACCAACATTTAGAATCTCATTTAGCAGACTCATTTAATGTGCTAATTGTTCAGACTCAAGTAGTCTCTAAAGAAGTGAGATGGACAGTGTCCTTAGATCTCTCCTTGGGTGGCTTTCTGTCTCCCTCAAGCCAGTACTGCCTGCTCCAGCATAGTTTCCTTTCCCAGGGAATTAAGAAAAGCTCAAAAATGAAGATTTCTAATTGTTCTACTTGAAATAGATGATAAAATGAGAAGGTGACATGTAGGACCTATGAAAAAGACTCTCATCTCTTCTATGATTAAAAACTACAGTCAACGTAAAAGGAAACCTGTGAACCATGAGAGGACATATTAACTGTTCCCTCTCACAGACTAAAAATTTACTGAAGAGATTCTCAGTCATATAGGTTCTAAAGTTTAAAAAAAAATCCTCATTCAGAGGCAAAAACTTTATATACTCATTAAGGAAATGTTGATTTCCTACTTCACAAAAGCAAAATTTGAAAGAGAATATGGGACATTTGGAATCCAATTTTTGAAGAAATGTAGCTGGTGGCGGTGAGCCCAGAGGAAGTCTGGTACGGCTCCATTCATTTTCTCATTCGAGTTCCAGTAGACTAATTCTGTCATCTTTATTCTCTTACTCATGCCTTTTTTCCCTTTAAATGTGGAAGCTTAAGGGATGAATTAGATTCTAAGTACTTTGTAGTTATGTATGACTGTGCAAGTTTCTGTTGGCATGCTAACCAACTGATAAGCACTGGAGTTCTTCAGAAGTAACTGAAACACCTTAGAAAGGAATTTTTTAATTACAGAGTATTGTTTAAAAAGAGGCAACAGGCCCCAAATTGAGTCACTTGTGCTAAACCCATGTCACCACACCAAGACTTGATACCTAAACTGTTGGGCAGTTTCAGCCTCTCTCAGGAGTGGCATCTTAAGCCAGCCATCTAGAATTAATCTGGTCAGCACTAGCAAGATAATCCCCAGTGGACACCCACCCCCACGCGCCAGCCCCTCAAACTCAGGTGACTTTGCTTGAAACGGTCAGCTCTGCTCAGTCTCTCTCTGCCCGTGAACGTCTTCCATTTGGTACAGCTCTTGGAGGTTCTTTCTATTTGCCAGACAGGATATTGCCTGGTTGATGAATTATTGAATAAAACTAATAAGATCTTTACATTTTATTCAGATGAATTTTGGATTTTAACAGATTGGGTGGCAGTGATGGGATCTGAAGGGCACTTCTGACAGCTTCGGGGGCCATGAGAAACACAGGCATGGCACCCACAAACTGCATTCTCTTTCTTGTTGTTCCCAAGGGCCGTGGGTAAGTTCCTCTCCATTCTGAGCTCTACTTTCTTTGTGTCAAGCTCCTGACCTAACTGGCTTCCCAAGCTCACATTAGATGACTGTCATTGACTTCATGTTGAAAACTGCTGGCAGTCCAGTCCGAAGTCCCCTCGGATCAGGATCCTTAGCCCTTGGTTAAGTCTCTGATTCCATGTTGCTGGTGGTTCACGTAAGCTGGCCTGGATCCAGTGTGTTTTGTGTAGTTAAAGGCTATTGCTAATGGGAATCTTGGACGCCCAAAGCTGCATGATTGGTGGGCATGGGCTGAGCGTCTAATAGCTGTTGGAAAGCTTGCCACCCAACTTCACCCAGAAGTTGGTCACAGAACAGATTAGATTGACACTAGGTTACCCGCCAACCTCAGGAAGGTCTCCACGTGGTGAGATACACTAGAGAACACCACACAGTCCGCACCCCAACAACACATCCCTTTGGATATTACTTGAGCCCCAGAAAACCCAAAGCCTTAGTTCCAAGAGTTGAGCACACCACCTTTTTGGCACAACTTCTTTTTTTTTTTTTAAGATTTTATTTATTTATTTGACAGAGAGAAATCACAAGTAGACAGAGAGGCAGGCAGAGAGAGAGAGGAGGAAGCAGGCTCCCCGCTGAGCAGAGATTTGGCACAACTTCTTATTTGTTGTCTAAGAACTGTGGTCCAGAAGCTGTAGATATTTACAACAATGACAGAGTTTTACTGAATACAACCTAGAATAACGATGGCCATTCTGAGGAATGTTCCCATTGGGCAAGATTTTGAAGGCCAGGGCTCCCAAACCAAACAAACAGAATGGGTTCCCCCAGGCTGCAGGAGATCCTCCTCAGATATCTTAAATTCCTTGGTCAAAGACTGAACTACGGAGCCATAGTCAAAGAATTTCCTCAGAACGGGGAGGATTCCCAAAAGTTTCCTGAAGAATTCAGTCACTAGCAGGTCCAGGGACCCAGGCTTCCAGAGCTCTGTGGGCTTAAGCGTGTGCTGGTTAGCCCCGAGGAAGCCCCAAAATGGATGCCTGAAGCAGATTGGTATAAACCTGAAGACATTTAGGGTTCTCGCTCTTAATTACAGTTCCCTCAGGGCCCAGAAAATGCTTGCAAGAATGGTGATTGACCTTTGAAAAGCCATTGTCGGAAGGAGTTTTCCCTGACTGCCCCATTTGGTTTATTCAAATAAGCAAACAAGATGAACCTTGGCCAACTTTCCAGCCCCGTCTGGAAGCTCTCTTCCTGTGGGACCCCGGTTGCATATAATAAGCGAGGTCACTCAACCTTGCTTTTGCTGCCCTGTTTGTAAATGGACCAATTCCTGAGACCAGTAGACTAGTTAAAAAAAGCAAACCAGGATGGAACTGAGTTCCCATCACTCTGATAGAACTCATGACTGCAGCTGAGTACTTTGAAAGGAACTGAGGAACCAGACTACAAAGCTTGCCAGCTGGTGTGGCCTTATGGACGCCTCCGTATCTACTCAAAGGAGAACTCCCATCTGGGCCCCTCCCAGAGTTGATGGGACTTCAAGGGTTTTTTGGAAAATGACTGCTATTCCCTTAAATAGCCCAGGGAAACTGAAAATGAATGGGAAACCTTGCCAGGCTCTGGTGGACACTGAAGCTGCACTAAGTCCCCTTGGAGCCTGCGGGTGAGGTCTTGGGGAAGCTGGCAGAGGCAGACTAAGGGTGAGGGTCCTTACCAGCCAGCTCTCCTGGATCTCTGTCTGCCGTGCCCAGTCAAGAGGGGAAAATAAAATTTCTTGAGTTGTCTCTTCTTTTCCAAAACCCATTGGTTATCGACTCCCTCTCCCCACAGGGATAGGTCTTGCCCTTTCACTGGTCTCACTTTGTATCCTAAGAACTTGGCTTGGCTTTCTACATGCCTTGGACGGGGCAGTTGTCACTTCTTTGTTTTGGCTGTCTTTGGGAGTTACTTCCTGGAGTAACTCCAGTAATCCAGGGAGTTACTCCCTAGATCTTGGGAAGGTAGTCATCTTTGTATGTCTTTGGGGGGGGGGGGAACCCCCTCTTACATCCAAGAGGGGATGTTCACTCCTGCCAAAAATATTTGTTGTTTGTCCCAGCTAAAAACTAACAAAATATTTAAAAGATTTTTGTAAAGTAGCTCTGTGATCAAAAGATGGCCAGACCAGAAGCTGATACTCAGTGCCTAATCGTCATTTTATTGTAGGCCTTCTCCCCTAAGCTAAAATCAAACTGTGCATTCAGAAGGAAAGAAAAACCTTCTGAAGGCTTTACTTAAAACTTCCCAAAGACAAGCAGGTCTAAATACAGAATATAGAAATCTTTGATTTTCATCTTAGCTGGAAATCTCCCTGAAACATAACAAATCAAAGATAATGTTAGATGGACAGATCAACCCTTTGCAACACTTTGCAACTCTGGGATCAATTCAAAGTTCACCTATTGTTACCAATCCTAAAACCACTTCTATCTCCCAAATGGCTGGTCAGTATTGTAAAAACTCTTGTCTTAGGAAACAAAGTTTCTTCTGGGAGGAACTTATGTGCCCCCACCCCGCCTTGCTTTTGGGGTGTAAATGCTCTACCTGGTCTTTTCCCCACACCCTTAGCTAGGCCTCGTCTTTGAATACACACTTCAGGGAGGTCATTCTTAACAGAAGAATAACAAAAGGGGAAAGGGTTATATGAAACTTGGGCAATTGAAAAATCCTAAGTGTCTTCTCAATACTTTAGTCACCTGAGCAGGTAACATTTACTTATTTCTTCTTCCAGACATACAATTTGGATCCAGGTAGTGAGTTCTGCATTATTCTACCTGTCTCATGGCTAAAGTTTTAAAACAAAAGCTATAAGGTCTCTGTTGACATCTATGTGTGTAGGTGTTTATACATACATACTGTACTTGTGAGGAATTTCCCCCTCCATATGGCTTGCCAAAGTTTGTAAAAGAGCTCTATCCAGGTGACTTAAAGAAAATTAGGTGCTGAAATGAATTAAATGTTCATAAAATTCTCACAAATAGCATAGAGGCCTAAATGCTTTTCAGGTTCATGTGATCTGGGAAAATACTCAGTATTAAAGCTGATTAGAATTTGTTGGTTTAAATGAAATAGACATGTCTATAGAATTATAACATTAAATATGCACACTTATATCTTTTATTCTGCCTGGATTTATTAGTTGAATAAGCTCGTGTTTTGGTTTATAAAATTTGTCATCAGGAAAAATAACCTGGTATAATGGAATTTTCATAAGTAAATTGTTGAGAGAATGAGTAACTAGTTATAAGCGGGTCAGAAGTTTTTAGCTTTTTTTTTTTTTAAACTTTTAACTTTTTAAATAGTTTCCCAAATGCTTTGTAACCTGAAACCTTGAAGTTTTGTTAAGTTAAATTAGTCATGGAATACCTAGGCCATTTCTGAATAAAATCCTGAAACATTGATTACTGAGTATGGATAGGTTTGTCTGCTTTCTGGCTTCGCTTTACAGAGTAGCTAAAGCTCTTTGAGTCTATGACTGAGTACGTGTTGTGTCATACTGAGAAAGCATGTGTTCGAGGAAATATAACATACTTATGAATTTGCCAAGCCAGAGAATTCAAGAGTAAAAGACAGCTCACAATTGTTGACTTCCTTATTTTCCTCAGAAATTAAGATATTTGGAGCATTAAAGATTAGAACTTAGTATAAGGTATTAGAAATAATAAGGGAAAGATTTGTAAGGAACATAAGATGCGTGTTTTTGGTAAGAGAAGGTGTGGGAAATGAAGATACATTTTTGTTGAGAGAAAAGAGTGATTTTGTTCTAAAGTGAGACTGGTTATTTCAGAATGGGAAAAAGGAAAAACAGCAAAAAATTTGAAGGGATATTTAAAAAGTTGTAGAGGTTTGTGGAAAAGGAATCTTTGCTAAAGAATTTTGTGTATGGTCAAGCTGGCTTAGAGCAAATTTAAGATTTTGTTTTCAATGAATAAATTTAACGTCAAAAGTTATCTGCAGGGCCATCTGGGTGGCTCAGTTGGTTAGCGTCTGACTCTTGATTTCAGCTCAGGTCATGATCTCAAGGTTATGGGTTCAAGCTCTGAGTTGTCTCCATGCTGGGCTCTGTGCTGGGTGTGGAACCTGCTTAAGATTCTCTTTCCTTGGGAAGCCTGGGTGGCACAGTCAGTGAAGTGTTGGACTGTTGGTTTCAGCTCAGGTCATGATCTCAGGGTCATGAGACCAAGCCCCACCTTGGGCTCTGTGCTCAGTCCATAGGCTGCTTAAGACTCTCTCTCCCTCTGTCTTTCATCCCCCACCAAATAAATAGATAAAATCTTTAAGAAATGATTTTCTCCCTCTGTATCCCCATCCATGTGTGAATGATCTCTTAAAAAAGAAAGATCTCTAGAAAGAAAAGAAAGAAAAAAAGAAAGAAAGAAAGAGTAATCTGCAAAATTAGATTTGGGTGTTCTCTCTTTTAAAAGGGCAAAGTGTTCTTGGACTTTGGTCTGCTTTTGGTAAGAGGTTGTGAAAAGGTTGTCCTTCACTTTTTAAGTAATCTAGAAATCAAAGATTCTGTGTTTGCCTAGAAAACAAAGGTCATGGTCAGGTCATGATTTCAGGGTTCTGGGATTGAGCCCCATGTCAGGCTCCCTGCTTAGCAGGGAGTCTGTTTCTCCCTCGCCCCCTCCTCCCTGCTCATGCATACGCTTTCTCTTAAGTAAATAAAATCTTAAAAAATATAATAATTTCCTGGTTTCATAATGTGTTTTTCATGGCTTTGATTACTAAAGAAAACTGAGTCTTCTCTGTTGATAGAGCTAAGTTTTTTACGCAACTGTTTAACTGTCCGCATTTGCCGAAGTCTTTGTCATTATGATTAAATGGAGAACTAAGTATCATTTCACCGTGGCCTGTAATCCTATTTGACCAAGTGCTTTAAAACCTTGTGATATTTTTTATAAACTTCCCCCAAAACCAAATTCTAATTGATGTCTTTTTGAGCTGGAGATAACTTTGGGATTTTCCAGAGACCCTACTGCATCTCAGAAGGTTTGTAAAATCACCTTATCTTTTTAGAAAGATGTTAAACTAATTAGCCTTATTTGACATGTTAGGTTACATAGGAAGTATTGTCAAATAAGTCATACTAAGCCTTCTTTGTGTTGTGTAAGTATATGTTGCAAGTATTCTAGAAATTGTATAAAATTTCTAGAAATCTGATATGTCCTACTATAATGTTCTTTCTTTTTTTAATTAACATATAATGTATTATTTCAGGGGTACAGGTCTCTGATTCATCAGGCTTACACAATTCACAGCACTCCCCGTAGCACATACCCTCCCCAGTGTCCATCACCCAGCCACCCTATCTGTCCTACTTCCTTACTCTCCTCCTCTCCAGCAACCCTCAGTTTGTTTCCTGAGATTAAGAGTCTCTTATATGGTTTGTCTCCCTCTCTGGTTTCATCTTGTTTCATTTTTCCCTCCCTTCCTGTATGATCTTCTATCTTGTTTCTCAAATTCTTCATATCAGTGAGATCATATGATAACTGTATTTTCTCTGATTGACTTATTTCACTTAGCTTAATACCCTCTAGTTCCAACCACATTGTTGCAAATGGCAAGATTTGGGGGTTTTGATGGCTGCATAGTATTCCATTGTGTATCTATACCACATCTTCTTTATCCATTCATCTGTTGATTGATGTGTAGGTTCTTTCCATAGTTTGGCTATTGTGGACATGGCTGCTATAAACACCCGGGTGCAGGTGCCCCTTCAGGTTGCTACATTTTGATATTTGGGGTAAATACCCAGTAGTGCAATTGCTGGGTGGTAGGGTAGCTCTATTTTCAACTTTTTGAGGAACCTCCATGCTGTTTTCGAGAGTGGCTGCACCAGCTTGCATTCCCACCAACAGTGTAGGAGTGTTCCCCTTTCTCCGCATCCTCGCCAGCATCTGTCATTTCCTGACTAGTTAATTTTAGCCATTCTGACTGGTGTGAGGTGGTATTTCACTGTGCTTTTGATTTGTGTTTCTCTGATGCCGAGTGATGTGGAGCACTTTTTCATATGTCTGTTGGCCATTTGGGTGTCTTCTTTGCAGAAACGTCTGTTCATGTCTTCTGCCTATTTCTTGATTGGATTATTTGTTCTTTGGGTGTTGAGTTTGCGGAGTTCTTTATAGATTTTGGATACCAGCCATATATCTGTTAGGTCATCTGCAAATATCTTCTCCCATTCTGTCAGTTGTCTTTTGGTTTTGTTGACTATTTGCTTTGCTGTGAAAAAGCCTTGTATCTTGATGAAGTCCCAATAGTTCATTTTTGCCCTTGCTTCCCTTGCCTTTGGCGATGTTTCTAGGAAGAAGCGACTGCGGCTATGGCCAAAATGGAAGAGGTTGCCGCCTGTGTTCTTAGTAATAGTTTCAGTTATTAAAATGTTGTGTATCACAGAAATAACTACATTTCCTTTTTAAATGAACTCTCATCAGATTTAACGGTGGACATTTGACAGTCTTTTATCATTTAGAGACAGTTACCATTTTACTCTGATGAGTAAGATGGTGAGACTGCTGGAAAGGACCCAGTAGGAATTCTTGATCACTGACACTGCTGCCAAATGACAGTGTCAGTCCTTGGGCACATGCATCACAACTGAAGAAGGTGCCACCAGTCATCTGGTCCCAGTAATCTGGTGCAAACACCAGACACCTCAAAATCAAACTGACAAGATAATTAACATCAGAGCAGACTGCTTTCACACAAGATGCCAGATCAAGACTTCATACTTTATCTAGCTATGAATCCTTCTCCTCTCTCCCCTTCACTGCGACATTTTCCTGGAAAGATGACACCACCATTTGGCTTTCTCAGGCCATTGCTAAGGTGGGGGGTGGAGGAGGTAACCTTTCAGACTGTTGGATTTGTCATCAAAAACCGATCTGTCCATGATGCTGGAGACCCCTGGTCTTCCCTGGACCAATTTCTCTTCCATTCCCAATGCCACTGTAAACCGCAGTTGGACTCCCCTCAGAAGTCACAGACTCTGACTTTCACGGCTAGAACATCCAGTGCCTTGTTTTTGCCTTTTTCAGTTATAACTGTACTTGCACAATGAGACACAAATATCTACTCATCCCCACGTTCTCATAATTATCTAAATCTGATCTGTCCAGTCATGAAAAGATCGTACCAGCAGTGTCCATCTTTGCCAGGAATTTAGAATGACTCTCTATTTCAGGCCAGGAGATTTACTTTCCAAATGTGCTGAAATGACCCCTGGCTTGAATGGGCAAATGTGACAGTCCTTGGGAATGAATCCATTAACAGCCCTGCCTTAGCAGGAATGTTTTGTACCCTGACAGGAGTTACCTTGGTCTGTGGTGGTTATCGTCATCCTTGGGTCTATGAATGTGGACATGGCTGGCACATTACCAGGGCTGGGGCTGTTCTCCTCGTGTAGAACTTGGAGGAATCTGAAAGTCCTAAATTCAAACCTAGTGTTTTAGGCCATTAGCTAGTAGATGATAGCAGACTTGAAAATACTCAGACCTACTACGTGTGTTTCCTGTGTTTGTACTACCCCACCACATACATGTGAGTGGACTCCAGTCTTGTGAGGATCAGAATGAAATGACAGGGGCCCCTGGGTGGCTCAGTCAGTTAAGTGCCTGGCTCTTGGCTTTGGGTCAGATCATGATCCCAGGGTTGTGAAATCAACCCCTCCGTTGGGCTCTGCGCTCAGGGTAGAGTCTGCTTGAAATTCTCTCTCCCTTTCCCTGTGCCCCTCCCACTCATGTGCTCGCACACACTCTCTCTCTCTCAAATAAAATTTTTAAAAATATTTTATTTATTTATTTGGCAGAGGTCACAAGTAGGCAGAGAGGCAGGTAGAGAGAGGGGGGAAGCAGGCTTCCTGCTGAGCAGAGAGCCTGATGTGGGGCTCGATCCCAGGACCCTGGGATCATGACCTGAGCCGAAAGCAGAGGCTTTAACCCACTGAGCCACCCAGGCACCCCCTCAAATAAAATTTCTTTAAAAAGAGAAAAAGACCATCAAGCTTGTACCCCTTTGCTTGGTGCACATGTTTTGAATGTTTGCACTTCCCCCATCTGGATCGCTTTATTTTTTTTTTTAAAGATTTTATTTACTTATTTGACAGAGAGAAATCACAAGTAGATGGAGAGGCAGGCAGAGAGAGAGAGGGAAGCAGGCTCCCTGCAGAGCAGAGAGCCCCATGCGGGGCTCGATCCCAGGCCCTGAGATCATGACCTGAGCCGAAGGCAGCAGCTTAACCCACTGAGCCACCCAGGTGCCCCTCTGGATCGCTTTAGAGGAAAGATTGCTTTTAGTTAGGATGAGGTATTCGGTATGCGAAATTCCAGAAAAACTGTAATTGTGATGCTTACAGCACACACATCACATCCACATACAGAGTCTGTGAGGCTGGGCTGAGATCCAGTGTCTAAACTCCTCTCTGTGTTCCTCTCTGACTGTATTTGTGTTCACTCTCTCTGAAGGTGCAGTTTGGTTTGGCCCCAGGGTGGGGAACTCTCGTACTTTCCAAAGTAGTAGAGTCCCCCTTGAGAGATCAGGATCCACTCCTGTGGCATCATCGTTTGCAACACAGGCTGCATATAAGGTGACAGGGAATGAGATGGTCCCTGTTCTCGGCGAGTCTTGCGGTCCTCCAGGGAGGAGTGAAGACATGATGGCAGGCTCTGGGCTAGACTTACACATGTGCTGTGTTCAGCTGTTCAGAAGCAGGGACAGACTGAGGGGGGGGGGGCAACAACAGGTGAGGAAGATGTTTCATGCAGGAAACCTGGGTATCAAACTCCAAAACAATAAGAAAGGATACGAAGTGTTTCCATCATGATGGTTGAGGAGGGGAGGGTTCTATCAGAAGGTATATCCTGCAGTCAATCAACAAATGTTTGAGAATTTGAGACCAAATTACATAAATTCTGAAATCTAAATCCACTTGTTTTTTAATTGTCAAACATGAACATTTCCATCGAGATCGAAAACAAATGCCAAGTTGTTGGTGGGAACGATGCATCTGTTAAGGGAAGTTCTAAAAAAAAGAGAGAAAGAGGCAAGTCTTGTTTTCCTGCTTCTCTACTCTTGCCTCAGCCTGGTATCTTCCTGGTCACAGTCCTTTTGTTCCTACTGAGGCTGGTGACGCAAAGAATCCAATGAGTCATGAAATTCAGTATGAACCAAAGCCTACACGAGGTGTACCATTTCTGACACATTAAAGGAGTTGCTTTAAGGAGGGTGAGTGCGCAGCAGGTCCTTCCGATCCCACAGGTGGTCTCTGCATCTGAGGGCATTTGGAGTCTCTCCAGGTCCAGGTTGAAGTTTGCTAGAAGCACACATGTCCTGCTGTGAGGCAGTTGTATACTCCTGCTTAAAGAAGCAAGTGAAACAAATTTGCTTTTGTCGACAGCTTAGGTCCCTCAGAAAAACAACTCAAAATATGAATTGCAAGCATTTCACCTTCAGTCCACATAATATAAGGAACCATTCAAATGATATTGTTGTCACTTTTAGATGATGAAATTTAATAGTCCTGAAGCCATGGAGGATTCTGGAAGTAACTGAACAATTAAAAGTTCTCGTAGAAAGAATTCACAATTCCCATCATTTTAAGTGACATGTATCCTGTGATGAACACTCAATAAATTTGAAAACTCCTGTTTCATTATCCTAATATTATCCTGAGCTGAATTTCAGTTTCATGATTATGCTTTTCATGTCAATAGCTCTTTAGGAACTAAAGCAATTAGCAATTGATTTAGGAAGAAATCAATTGAGAATGGACAAATGGAAAAAAATTAATATTGTAACAAAGAGGAGTAGCATTACCTTCACATTCATTACTTAGTTCACTAGTTCAAGGGTAAATGGGGAGTCGTGGCTAATGTGTGCTGGGTCTCTTTTTGGTGTGATGAAAACGTCCTAAAGTTGCCTGGGGTGACGGTTGCGCATGTGTGAACATATGAACGCCCAGTGGAATTGTGCAGCTTAGGCAGGTGAGCTGTCTTGTGTGGGAATTACATTTCAACACAGCTGTTACTTAAGAAATTCAAGATCCAAGCACACTCATCCTTTAAGAAATAGTTCTCTGGTTTGTTATCTCAGAAGTGTCTGCCCAGGTCACACCAGAAATGGGGGGAGGGGGACATCCTGCTCTCCCTTAGTGTCCCTTCCTAAAATCAAACATCTGTTAAAAGTGGTCTCCTGTGATGTGTGGGGTGTGAAGCCAGAGAAGGGGCTTTTTACATTTTGTCCTTATTTATACAGTTTGAATGAAAATGTTCGGCTTTTGCAATCAATAGTAAGAAACAGCTGGAAGGACGATGGGCTCTAATACCCGTCTCTTTTCTCCACCTTCCGTGTCCCCACCTTAGTGCACCCGTTCACGCTCCTCTGGACTGTGGCTGCCAGCACCCCCGGCTCCTCCCACCCAGATCTGGCCATGCCACTATGTTGTCCCATGCTGTCCCATGCTCCTCCACCTCCTGGAGCATGGGAAGTGTTTGTTGACTGAATAACTAATGACGAAGTCCCATAGCTGCTGCCCCACCCCCATCTCGACTCCTAACGTGGAATTGCACCCCCACCCCCACCCCCGCCATCAGAGGGGTCACACACAGACACCACTTCGGTGTCCCTCTCGCCACGAAGCCTCGGAGGCGTCACGAAGCCCGAGGCCGTGCTGAAGACCCCTGAGCAAGTCCTCAGCCGTGGAAGGAGGCGGTCTGGAAGAACTGCAGTCCGGAGAAGGCGCGCGGTGTGCTGGAGCCAGGGTGCGGACTCCGGAAGGTTCTCGCGCGGCCGGAGGCAGACAAGGTGTTCGCGGGCAGAGCTCGGACCCCCGCGGCCGGCGGGGTCCTGTGGCTGACGAACCCCTCCGAAAGGCTGCGTGGGAGCCTCGGCCTCGGAGCCCGTCCAGGAGCTGGAGGACGCGGAGGGAGGGAGGTTATCAGCCGCGAGCAGGAGGGCGGGCCAGGCCGGCGGCGGGGCCGAGGTCAGGGCAGCTCCGCGCTCTCGGCCTCGCCGCGTTTGATTAGCTCCTGCTGCCGCGCCCTTATCTGCGCCCGAGGCGCTATCTCCGGGCTCCAGCTCGGCCCCACGGCCCAGTCTGCGGACCCTCCGGGCCGGCGCAGCTCGCTTGGCAGCCAGCCCGGGTACCTGCGGGCCTTTGGGCTGCGGCCACTGGTGCGGGGCCGAGCGGCGCGCGGCTCCTCGGACACCCGTGCCCTCCGCCTCCCAGACGGTCGCCACGGGAGCGTTTTCCCTTTCCTGTCGGGGGGAGCCGGTCACCGACCCCACTTCCTCCGGGGGTGAGGCGGTCACCGACCCCACTTCCTCCGGGGGTGAGGCGGTCACGGACCCCGAGACCCTGACGACCCGTTCATGCGACTCCGGGGCTTGGCTGACGCGCTCGTGGGCTCGAGGAGCCCTTCAGGGCAGCCGCGGGGCAGGTCTTCGCTCGTGGGCCCAGCGCCCCCGGAGCGCCCTTCCGGGGTCAGCCCGGCTGAGCTCGTGCCCCTGCTCGGCCGCTCCCGGGGCGTCGGCCGAGAGCGTGCGGGGCCGCCGCCGTCTGCTTTCACGGGGCCGCCGAGGCCCCTTGAGCGGAGCGTTTGCGTGGCGGTGGCTCAGAGTCGGGGAACGCGGGAAACCGTTTTATTTAGCGTGGTCTCGTGCGCTCGGGCGTCGCCTCCTCGGCCGCAGCCGCGCGGGGGCGCCCCGCATGGCGTCAGGCGCGTCGTCCCGAGGCCCTTGCTGTCGCCCAGAGCCCGAGTTCGGGCCACGGCCCTGCTGGGGCGTTAGTCCTCTGCGTGGCCATCGTCGTGTCCCGCTGGCTCGGGACCAGCCCCGTGCGAACAGCCCCTTGACCAAAGCGTCCCACCGCGTCCGGCTTCCTCTGCGGCCTTCCCGGGACCCTCGTCCTCGGCGTCCGCTCGTGGCAGCTGCGGGACGTGCGGCCACTGCAGGATGCGCCTGCGGACGCGGCCCCCGCGGGAGGGACCTGAGGAAGCCAGTCAGCGCCTGTAAGGCCTGCCCCTCCCAGAGGAACTTGCTTATGGACCCCGGATGTAGGGGCGGGGCAGGCCAGGCGAAGACGTCCAATCGGTGCGGCATGTGTATATCCACTAGGGTGACTTGAGATCCGATTGGCCACCTGTATAGGGGTGGGGCTCAACCAACCGCATAAAGGTTGGTGTGCGCGGCTAGCAGGAGAGGAGAGCTGTGACTAGCAGGAGGAGAGGGGGTGGGAGCGGAAGAGTCCGTGGAGTGGAGGAGCTGGAACAGCTCTTGTAAGAGCTATAACCTGCCTCCAGCGGCTCCGAACCGCCACCTGCAGCCTCCAGCCGCCCCGCCTTCAGCAGCCCGGAGCCACAGCTTCCGGCAGTTGCGCTGATGGCAGTCCCGAGACGCCAGCGGTCCAGTGGTCAGCAGTCCCGACGCCTGCAGCTCCTAGACGCCAGTGGTCCTGAGACACCAGTGGTCCAGTCCCCCAGCGGTCAGCAGTCCCGAGATCCCAGTGGTCCAGCGGTCCAGTAGTCAGTAGTCCTGATGCCTGCAGCCCCTAGAGGCCAGCGGTCCCGAGACACCAGTGGTCCAGCCCCCCAGCGGTCAGCAGTCCCGAGATCCCAGTGGTCCAGCGGTCCAGTGGTCAGCAGTCCCGACGCCTGCAGCCCCTAGAGGCCAACGGTCCCGAGACACCAGTGGTCCAGCGGCCCAGCGGGCAGCGGTCCTGACACCTGCAGCCCCTGGATGCCAGTGGTCCCGAGATGCCAGTGGCCCTGATATGCCAAGGGCCCCTAGCCGCCAGCAGCCTCGCCGCAAAATGCCTTGCCACCCCGAGCCATGAGCGGCCTTGTCTGCAGCGGTGACTTCCTCTGGGTGGCAGCCTTGTCAGAGTGGCATCGTGGGGAGCAGAGTCTGGGTCATCCGGGTTGTCCTCCTTGTCATCGTCGCTGTCATCGTTGCCTCTTTGTCGTTGGGAGCAGCCTCGTCCGGGAAGCGGTCTTGTCCAGAATGGCCTCTTCTTGGGAGCTGCCTTGTCTGGGGAGCAACCTCATGGAGCAGCGGCCTCTTCTTGGGAGCGGCTCCCATCATGGAGCGGCCTCATCTAGAGCAGCCTCGTCCGGAGCGGCCTTTTTGGGAGTGACCTTGTCGGGATCATCGTCATCGCCTTTTCGTAAGAGACAGCCCTGACCGGTCAGTTTGATTCTTGATGCGTGGCGCGAAATAAAGTTTTGCTTGACCTTCGCTTTGTACCAGTCTCGTTCCTTTGATCACGGACCCTAACACGCCGCCCCCGGGGGAGGGGCGCGGGGCCCCGGAAGGCGGCCCCTCGGAGGGAGCGCGGCAGCGCCCGTGGGAGCGGGTGTCCGGGCCCTCAGAGCCGCCGAGGGAGACCGCTCATCCCGCGAGGACACTAAGCGGGGCGGACGGCAGAGCTCCGGCGGCGGTTCCTGTGCGGACGCCGGGCTGAGGACGCGTCCTCCCCCGTGGCGAGCTCGGGCCGTGAGGAGAAAGGTCTCCTTCGTGCGGTGCTCGCGCCGCCTCTCTCGGTCGGACGAACCCGAAGGAAAGATCGTTCTGGTCACTTACTCGCAAATTAGGCTCGGAAGACGGACTCCTGTGGTTCAGGGCAGTGGATTTCAGCTCCATGAAGCCGCTCCACAAGGTCCTCAGAGCCCCGGAAACTACGTGGAACATTCGTTCATGCTTGTTCTGGGACAGGTATTAGGAACTTCCCTTAAATTCTTAGGGGGCCTGTTATTCCCTAAAGATCAAGGACCACTAGTGTCCGTGTAAGAAAGAAGGAAAAATCATCCCTCTTCAGGTCACAACCGTTCCCAAAATTTACCCTCCAGCTATGCACTGAGTTAGGAATCACCTGGGCCTGGGCCACAGGTCTAAACAGCCCCTACCCTCCAGAAGCGACATCTGCGGGACCTGCAAATAAGACACATGCGTGGAACACCAGCCAGTGAGCGGTGTAATGAAGTGGAGGAGGGGGAAGTGTCCAGGGCTGGGGGTGCGATTCCAGAGGGATTAGGAGATCCTCCATGATTGGGAGACCTCTGGGTGCAGATCGGCATGAAGTGAGGGAACCAGTCATCCAGGTGTCTGTTGGAAGGCATGCCCTGAGCCAGACAGCAAGTGCAAAGGACCTGTGGCAGCAGTGTGCCAGGCGTATTTGAAGAGGAACAAGGAGGCAAGCCTGGCTTCAACAGCCATCACCCGATTTGCATGTAGAGGGAGCTCTCTGCAGATTATAGACTCCGGGTGGCCAAGAGCAGGAACGCAAGCCTAGGAATGAGTATGTGTCTTTTTATAAATACGTTTTCATGTATTTAGACTTCTCAAAGTGGGCATTTTTAAGTTACAGATATTACCTTTGTACATATTTATAGAGAAAAGAAAAAAGACCTGTAAATCAGAAATATATGAAAATAAAATGTAAATTGGTGACCCCCTAAAAATAACTACAATTAGCCTCTCAATATATGTATTCTTCCAGAACTGCTTCTCAAGTTCCTTTAGAAAAGTAGAATCACATTGGAAAGATCGTTTTTCACTTTATAATGAATAGCAGGAATCTGTCTAGATCAAAATGCAAAAGACTGCATCTTTATTGAATGTAGTCTGTTAGGTACTGTTAGTGCATTAATTGTAGTAAAACATTCATGAACTCTTTTTTTTTTTTTTTTAATTTTATTTATTTATATGGCAGACAGAGATCACAAGCTGACAGAGAGGCAGGCAGAGATAGAGGAGGAAGCAGGCTCCCCGCTGAACAGAGAGCCTGATGCGGGGCTCGATCCCAGATTGTGACCTGGGCTGAAGGCAGAGGCTTTAACCCACTAAGCCACCCAGGCGCCCCATGAGCTCACTTTTAAAGGAAGTCCACAAGGCCTCCACCCAGGCTACCCCATGTGCATTGTGAAGCCCAGCAGCATCCGTGAGTTCGTTAAATGAAGGATCTCAGCCCACTGCAGCAGGGTTACTCTGGAGGCCTTTGGAGGAATACCCCTGAATGGGTTGTTCCCTGAGGCTCTGTCTGCACTCCTCTATTTGTTCGACCTGGAGGAAGGCAACTGCTGTCATGACCTCAAGTATGACCTTGTCATTCCACACTCCCCTTCTGAACCCCTTGACCAGAGACCTTCCATCCACCCATTCAGCCCAGTGAGAAGTTTCCGTATGTCAGTTTTCGTAGAAAGCCCTGGAGGTACAAACCCGCCAAGACATGAGCAAGCTGGAGAAGGTTCCAGGAGACTGGCTTGGTGCCCTATCATACAGGCTGGAGACAAAAGCCATCCGCGCTCCGTCTAGGGGACAGGGAGGCCTGGGAGGAGGCTGAGCACAGAGGTCGCAGGGAGGCCAGGGGCCTGCAGGGCTCTGAGCCCAAGGGAGAGACTGCCACAGAGATGTCCCTAGGGGGACAGAAGAGCAGGTACTGGTCCACAGCCCTGGCAGCTTTTCCACGGGCCAGGCACACTTTGGAGAGTGTCACGTTAGGACCTCACCCAATCCTCACATGCACAGGAGGTAGGAACCTGCTATAATCTCCGTGTTAAAGATGAAGCCGCAGAGGCTGAGGGAGAGAACTCCCCCAAGGTCACCAGCAAGTGACAGCTGGGACCCAGTTCCTGTCAGGCTGGCTCTGAAGCCACGTGCCAGGATTGAGACTGCAGTCATGCCCTAGGAGAGCGGCAGGACAGTCCTGGCCGGCCTTTTCCGGGGAGACTGCTTTGTCCAAAATGCTGGTATGATGGGGCTCGAGGGTGTGGGAGAATGGGGCTGCCTCGGGGCCACAGGTCCCTGGGCTGGACGGGCCAACGAGGCCAGAATGTTCCAGAAGAGTCAGAAAGAGGAGAAAGGAAAATGGGAGTCCACGCCTCTCATCTTCCATGAGGGGAGGCGGCAGAGGACGGAATGAGGAGTGCTGTGCGGACAGGACGGAGGGTTGCCCAGGCAGCACCTAGACGCCAGTGGGGTCAGAGACCATGCACGTGGCGGGGTTTGGTGTCCCCAGCTGGGTTCAAATGCACTGTCCAGTGTCCTCTCAAAGTGAGGCCCCACGTGGCCCCACAGGCAGGAAGTAAGGTCCCTTGGCCTCATGGCCTTCCTCCCGCGAGGCGGCTGCTACCACTCAGGGCGCTTATGGAGTGTAAAGGCTTGTTCTGGTCACACTCACCGAAATGGTAGCAACCTGCGCTGGGCATCCCCTCTCTGCCACCAGTGCCCTTTCCCACTTGCTCGCAGCACCCCGATTTGACTGGCAGGAGATCACCTTCCCTTGCTCTCAGCTCTGTGTTGTGGGTGGGATTGACCTGCCTCCTACCTCCAGGGTGAGCCGAGATGAACTTGAGCTAAAACATCCCATCTCCTGACCGTTGTGAAAAAAGTATTTCGCTCTGTCAGAACCAAGGAGGTGGCGAGCTGTTTGCCAGTGTTTGTGGGAAGGTGGTGCCTCTTCCCTCTGTGTGTGCTTCTGAAGAGGCCGTCTCTCCTCTCCTGGGGGAGAGGGTATAGGGATATATGACTTGGCTTGCTGTGGCCATTTTGAAATCATGAGATACTTTGGGTCCTGCTGGGGTGAGGACTCGAGGTGTGAGATGAGCCTGTCCCTATGGAAGGCAGACTAGAAAGATGGGGAAGTCTGAGTCACTAAGCTGCTGGGTCAGGCCTGTCCTGAAGCTAGCATGATCTAACACGGGGCTTTTTAGAACACTGGAAGCATAGTATACTATGACAAGTGTTGCCCTACAAGAATGGCAGTTTCTGTCAGTTCAACCTGAGAGTTGAAATTCATAAATCCCCTTGCTTATCTAAGCCAGTTTTAGGTTGTTTTTGTCACTTGCTCCTCAAAAGACGGGCAGTGAACACAAGCTGGACCTTAGAACCATGCCCCAAGGAGGGGGAAGCTCCCGCACCGAACTCCTGGGGCTGATGGCTCCGAACCACCTCTGTGCTGCTCTTGCTGGGGTCCCAGCTGGTAGCGTTTGCGCCTGTGGCCGTCCCGCAGGTGGCCGGCCCAGGGGAGACAGGTGTGGGCGCTCTGCGCCTGTGGCATCCCGCAGGTGGCCGGCCCAGGGGAGACAGGTGTGGGCACTCTTGGGCTCCCTGACCACCACATCTGTCAGTCCCAGCCTGGAAGAGTTATGATTCAGAGCAAATCCGAGGTCAGGTTGGCAAAAGGGAGCAGGTTAGCGCTCAGGAGCCCCCTTCTCGTGGGTGCCGGCGGCAGGCAGGGGGTTGGGGGCGGACACTTTTCTTTGGAGCGCACTCTCCATTCCTGTCGTGGATGTTCCCTCAAACACTGGCTTGGCCCCAAACAAGGGCCGTCCCATAAATACTGAGAATGCAACAAGGGGCCCTCAGGGCACACGCGATTGTCTGAATTTTTGAACTTGGAGTAAATATTTGGAAACGGCCAGAGGGATTTGTGCGTGGTGGGGTAAGTCAGACCCGCGCCTGTTCTCGGGCTGCCGGCAGTGCTTCTGGATTAGAACATGTGCTCTGTGGCTTGCTGAGCTTTCCTGCAAACACCGATGTCGCTTGGATGGCCCACAGGCTCAACTGGGAGCCATAATTCATTATCACTGAGTCATGGAGTTTCATCAGGTAACAGGCACCGGCTTGTGTGGGGAGAGAGAAATCCAAAGTCTGACTGCACATGTGTGGGTCTAACTGAACTGTGCTTATCAGTGAAACACGCCCCTCCCTCCTCCCGCCTCCGATTTGTCAGTTCCAAACCCTGTCCCCAGAGAGAAGGGGACGTGCCCCTTCCTGAGCCCAAACGTCTGCAGGTTACCCCCAGGGTTGCTACAGCTAGTGACGTCTTCACTTCCACTGTCAGGGTTCAAGGTCAAGGAGCTATTAAAACCCACACACCTTCTTTCCAAGGGGTATAAAGTGAAGGATTGCATGAGATGTTAATAGGGAAAGTCAGATTCTGAGCATCTCTTGGCTCTTGCCTTTCTGGTGTGAGAATGTGTCCCCATTGTTGTGCAGGCCGTGCTATTTGGGTGAGAAGAGTATTCTTGTTGTAACTGCTTCCCCATAGAGACTAAAGGCTGCACAAGGGCCTTGCCTCACACGGCCCCCACTACCTTGAACTCTTGTGTGGGCAGGAGATATGTTTAGTATCTTCTGTGACTGCCTGCCTTTAAGTATTGGTCTTAAGTTAGCCCAACCATTAAATGATGGACAAGATTCATGTTCTCATTTTGTATGTGGTGCATCAAAGCATTATTATATTTTCATGTGACCCAACTTCTTGGCTTTCACTTTCAGGAAGTAATTGAGTTCTCTTTGGAGAAAGCATGCCAAGGAGCCCTTCTGGAAACCCTTTCTAAGATCATGAAAGCTAGACTAGCAAACTGGCAACTAATTTCCTAACCACCACGAGTCAATTATCACCATATGTTTTATTATATTTTTATCAGTTATATATAATTGATAATCTAATCAATTGACTAATCGGTTACAAAACCCGTGCTAGAAACCAAAAGTTCAGAGGCAGGTTATCTGGGGGCAGATCTGAGGCTGACTCACCTGTCAGTTAACTCTCCTGGAAAAGTCCAGGAGCGGAGGATGGGGATGAGGGAAGCATCTCCCGTTGTCTTGATTGACTTGGGCACAACTAGTTAGTTGGCAATTAGTCTGTCGCATTGGTTTTTCTGGGTCGTAGTAGGAGGTGGGTGTTTCTAACACTACAACTTTTTCTTTTTTAAAGATTTATTTATTTATTTGAGAGGGAGTAGGGGGGAGGGGCAGAGGGCAAGAGAAACAAACTTAAGCAGATTCTGCACTGAGCTCAGAGCCCCACAGTGGGCTCGATCTCACGACCCTGAGATCAGGACCTGAGCTGAAACCAACAGTCAGACGCTCCACCGACTGAGCCCCCCAGATGCCCCTGTTTATAGTCCAACTTCTGTTGGACCTCTTCATCATTTCTGCTCAAAATGTACCACATGGGCCTCCTGGGAATGCCAGGGATTTTCCTGAGAAAGAATCAGGTTTTGATGAACAGAGTCCACACGGGGAGTTTCTGATAGACAATACATTTCTATTCTTTGTAAATAAAACTGTAACTGTTGGGCCCATTGTTTAATTCATTAGGTTGTAAAGCAGAAAAATACTGTGCAAGCAATCAGTGATCCCACCTCCTTGGTGGAAAGGAAAACATGAACAGTGAAGGAGACCCAGATTTTTATCCTGGAAAAATGGTGTCGTGACCCCTGTCCAGTGCTCCTGGAAACTTCGGTGGCCTGAACAGTATCTGTGGAGCTCCTTGGGCCCCAGCTGGGTCTAGCTGTCCCCACAAGCCCAGGCGAGCGAGAGCAAGGCTGGCAGGAAGGAAAAGCATGTCGAACAGACCCTGCTGGGATGAAGAACTCAGCCGCCCCACATGCTCCGCAAATCCAAGGGCTCCTGGACGGGGCGGAGCTGAGCCCAGAACAAAGTCCCACCTGTCTGCGTTGACAAATCTGTTCATCACAGGCACTCGGGGCAACAGGTGGTTTCACCGCCCTGCTGTTCCTTCTGGGTTGAAAACCTGACCTGCCTGGCAGTGCCCATGCCAATGACTCAGCATCTAGCTGGGCGTGGAGCTTTGCCAGAAGGTGCCGTGAGGCTGATGGGCGGAAGCAAGCCAGGCCTTCCCGGGGCACCTTCTGCCCTGGGCACGCATGGGTGCTTGTCAAGGTCACTAGGAGTCGGTGGAGTTCAGATTTCCAGTCTTCAGCTGGGAGGGAGGGGCATTTGCTGCATATTTTTGCCTGAAGCTCTGTATTGAATTTGTGACTGGTGAAGAACTAAAAAATTACGCCTCCTCACAGCTACTGCTCACGTCCCTGGTAGCATCACGTTTCCTGCCAGCAATGGGATAGAATTTCTGTTAGCTTAAAAAAAATAAAAAGCCTCATTAAAACTTCCTGTTCACTGCATTATTAGGACCATGTTCATTTTCAGGCACGAAGTACGGTTAGAACGTCTTAAAGCAAAGGCGGGGCAGTGTGAGGAGCTCAAGGGTGACATTGAACCTGGAACCCCGCACAGGCGGAGCCATCTCCGGGGGCGAGTGTCCGCCTCGTTCCCTGCCATAGTCTCTTCCTTCCCACGTCACTTCCCCACTGAGTCTGCTTTGTTCTTTCTTCCTTTACTTCTGGCTGCGTCTGGATATGTTCTGCGTCTTCTGGCGCACACGCAGCGAGGGGCTGGCTTTCGGGCCCGGCAGAGGATCGCCAGAGACTTTGGCACCCCACAGACAGGTCTGCTGGGCTCGGGGATCTCTGTGGTGCAGCCAGTGACCCTGGTCACAGAGCACAGCCCCAGGGCTTCTCGGGGGAGATGGTCCTGTGGGGAGTTTGGAAATGTGCAGAGACCTTTTTGTCTTCTGTCATAACTGTACGTACCAAGCACTTACAGATTGAAATAGATATTAACTATGGGTTCCTTTCATCGTATTTTTCTTTCTATGACACTTTGGTCGTCATGATTATTCTTTCTGAATGTATGTAGAAGTTACATCATCTAGGAGTCGTCAGATGAAGATGGCATCTCCAAATACTGGTGCTGAGCCGGTCACTAGGGGCTCTGACAGGTTGAGAACCTGGAAATGCCGGGTCTCGTATATACGGATGTGAGTTACTTTCTTCCGAGGAATGACTACCTCTTTTCTCCCGTTTCAGATGTTGATCCCTCACTTCTTAAAAACCTCCAGAATTTGGGGCAGGCGGCAATACCTACCACTTCCTGAGCAGTGCCCCGTCGGGGACCCTGGCTCCCTCTCCGAAGGAGGGCGCTGGCCGCCGGCCACCCGCCACGCTCGGGACCGCGCAAGGCCGCCCAGCGGTGCGTGGGGGCGCAGTGGGCCCGTGAGTCTCCGAGTCTCTCAGTTCTGCTCGGAGCCTTGGCCCTGCTTCTTGCTCGCGTTTTCCCCTCAGATGCCAGCATTTCATGCTTCCACCTGTCCCGCCCGACGGATGGGAGGGCCTGAATTATTCTGCACCCGCAACTGAAGGGCGATGGGCTACTTTCTCTTTTAGTGACATACACACAGCCTCGAGGTATCGGTGGCCTGTAGAATTCCCTCTGTCAGTTGGGATAAGACAGATTATTTTACGTTGAGGGGAGGGTGGGGCGCATGGATACCCCATTCAGTTGAGCATCCGACTCTTGATTTCGGCTCAGGTCGTGATCTCAGGGTTGTGAGATCGAGCCTCGAGTCTGGCTCTGCACTCAGCAAGGAGGCTGCTTGCGACCCTTTGTCTCTCTCGCTCCCTCTGCACCCCTGCCCTACTCGTTCGCTCTAAAATAAATAAACGAATCTTTAAGTCGAGGAGAGACTGGTAGTGGGTACTTTATTGAGAGCTCCATATGTATGCTTAAGTCACGCCAGACTCGCGTGTGGGAGAGGAATGTCAAGGGTTGAAAGACGGTTCCCCCAAAAGCCACGCAGAAGTCCAAGTCACTGGTCACCAAGGATGCGGTTGTTCAGAAATCGGCTGTTACAGATGTAATTTGTTATGATGAGGTCCAGTGGAGTGGGGTGGACCCCTGGTTCAGTCAGTCCTGCTGAGCAGACGGCCATGTGAGGACAGGGACACGCGCAGGGATGGCCACGATGAAGGGTGAGATGCGAGCGATCCAGCTAGAAGCCCGGGAACGGCACGGACTGCGCACAGCCAGCAGGAGCTGGGAGAGGCAGGAAGGCTCCCCAGCCCCGCAGGTTTCCGAAGGAGCACAGCCCCGTCCACACCTGGATTTTGCATTTCTGGCCCGCAGCACTATGAGAGAATACGTTGCTGTTATCTGCTGTGGACTCCTGTTACGGCGGCCCCAGCAAACAAGTCCAGGAAGAAGAGGGGATGTGTCGGGGGGCCCTGAGTGGCCAGCATTTTCCTGCGTGATAACCAGTGCTGCATCTCTCTGTACCCCCTGGATCTTGACCTCCTAACACAAACAGATATTTAAACAAACAAAACAAGACCAAGATCAAGTTGTCACGTTCTTAAAAATAAACATAAAAAGATAAGTGATTTCAAGGCATGTTTTGTTTATTTTGGAGAGCTGTGAGATGCCATGAGATGGGCTTTCGGTTTTCATGTGAACGATGCTCGCGGGGTGCCTTCTGGTGGTGGGAACCCCAGTGCATCAGCCATGAGGGCTGGCAGCACACGCAGAAGCCTGGGGTGGGTTTGGCGACCTCCTTTCAGAACTCTGAAAGGGAAGACTGCTTTTCCTGTGATCCCTGCGCACCAGCTTCTGGGCGCGGGAGCACCAGCTCCCCACGGGGCCGGCTTCTTCTGGCTGATCTGCGTCATGATTCCCAGAGGGGTTCCCTTAGTGAGCGAAGCCGTCTGCCTTGTCTCCTTCTGTCTCTTCAAACCGTGTCACCCCCTCAGTGGCACCTGGGGAACGTGCTCTTTTCTCTCTTCTTAGCACCTCGTCACCCACCAGGTCTGCCTCTCCCTGGGTTTCCTGGATCATTTCTCTTCATATATTAAGGGCTGACTTGACGCTCAGCCACACCCAGGACATGGGAAATTCTATCAGAACTCCCGAGTCTTCAACCAGTGAGTGGCATTAAAAGGAGGAGGAAGCTCTTCAGAGCAAAATCCATGGCATAAAGGGTGTTGGCCTCGTTGGCTTAGATCCTCATTTAAACACAGTGTAACGGGACATTGTGGAGAGAACTAGGGAGGCGGGCGCCTGGACTGGGGCAGCCTCCCTCATGATACTGGGTAAGAAGGTTATTACTGTAGGTTTTGCTGGAGATGATGATGGTATTGTCCTTAACCGTGAGAGAGGGGGACTCGAGTTTGTTTACAATTTGCTCTCGTATTTTCTTGCCAAAAGCTACAGTGGAGCTGGGGTGAGGCGATGAATAAGAAGACAGGGCGAGGTCGCACGGGCTCTTTCCTGTATGTGCGTGTTGTAGACTTCTCACAATACGGCGTTTAAAGAAGAAAGAGTACATGGGCTGTGAGCTCTCCGGGGCCAGTGCTGTCACCAGATTCATGATTAGGGCCCTAAGGAATTCATTCATTATTTATTTCTTTAGGATTTATTTATTTGGGGGGAGAGAGCGCACTCGGGGAGGAGCAGAGAGGAGCCAGGGGATCCCCTAGCAGCCTCTCCACAGAGCTTGGGGAGCGGATGCGGGACTTGATCCAGGGCCCTGAGATCATGACCTGAACCGAAATCAGGAGTCGGCTGCTTGACCGACTGAGCCACCCAGGCGCCCCATCACCGAATTCATTTCATCACCACGATGACAAAGGATGAATTCAAGCCATGCCCCCACGGGTTTCCATGGGCGTCCCAGCAAGGGCGCTGCTCCGTTTTCTAGTTTCCACAGCCTGGCAGCTTTCTTTCCAGAACCGCGAACATGAACATCCAGGTGACCAGTGGCAGAGGGCAGATCGTGGGACCCCTGTCCCACGGGGGTGGCTTCTCTGGTGGGGCAGCCCCCAGCAGTACCAGTCTGCTCTGTCGGAGTGTCTGTGTTGTTTGCCTGCTCGTAGGCTGAGCTCTGGGACTCTTTGTTCCAGAGAGAACAGAGGGAGAGTCTTGTTGCATCATGCCGCTTCAGGTAAAAACCGCCTCTTGGAAAGGACACCCTGCCACAGAAGCTAGCACACTTGCCCAGGCCTTTGTCAAGGACTCTCCCCTCAGAAGGAGCCAGGGCTCCTCAGGGAAATGGCTAATGTCAGGGCCAGGAAACTCTGTGTGGGTCCGTGAGCCTGGGGTGCCTTATGCCACAAAAAGCAGAGTGACTTTAAAAGACAGGACTACGGGTGCCTGTGTGGCTCAGTCCTTAAGCGTCCGCCTTCGGCTCCAGTCATGATCCCAGGGTCCTGGGATCGAGCCCCGCATCGGGCTCTCTGCTCGGCGGGAAGCCTGCTTCCTCCTCTCCCACTCCCCCTGCTTGTGTTCCCTCTCTCACTGTGTCTCTCTCTGTCAAATAAATAAATAAAATCTTTTTAAAAAAATAAAATAAAAGACAGGACTGGTGAGAAGGACCCAGGAGCCACTTCGGCAGGGCTCCCTTTAGCCAATCCAGCCAGACCTGGGCAGGCACGCAGCTGCGTACAGTAATGACTTACAAACCGCTACAAAAAATAGGGATCAGTGAGTCCATAATGATAATGAAAGAATAAATAAATGGGAAGGTGATGAGGAGGCCTTTCATGGGACAGAGGGTTCAGCGGTTTCCTGACTGACTGGACGAATGAGTGTGTTCCTATCATGGAGGTGTCCTTCCCAAGGGTGAGTTTTTATCTGGACCAGCATCATGAAAATGCCTCTGCTGGGTGGTGACTGTGACGTGGGGACTGTCTGCAGTCCTGACGGGGAACGCTGGCTCGGTCGAGAATCACCATGAATGCCGAGTCTAAGCGGAATATTTCGTGAGGGTCAGCGTCTGTGCTGGCCATTGTGTGTCCCCTCTTGGAGCGGTGCTCATCAAAAGGGAAGCCATAGCATCTGCGGGGTAGGAAGCTGGTGATGCCTCGATGGGGTGCTCGTTTGCATTCCTAGTGAGTGGCCAATGGACAGGGCATTCCTCCAGGCAGGATGCCCAGATTGGGACCCAGCATTGCGTACGTGGGTCACTGGCCAGGAATGCATCAAACCCTAAATGTGGACAGTGCCACTGGGAGGGAGAGGAGACTGTTCTTCAGAAATGTAATGTCCTAAGAGGTAAACACAAGCTGTAAGAGCATTCCAGAGTGAACATGACTACAGATGTGACGAAGGGAGGCGGATGCTGGGCGGCGTGCTGAGCTGGAGGAAAAAGTGCTACACGGAGTATCGGCTGGCCAGTCGGCAGAATTGGAATATAGATGGGACCCTCAACAGGTAGGGTGATGGAAAGGGACTGGGGTGGGGGCCCCATGGCTGCCGTGTGTCCTGTGAGTCCCAGGCAGCGCAGGGTGGGCTAGACTGCGTTCAGTGTGCTGCTCCCTGTGTTTCTAGGAGCCGCCCCTCGGGAACCAGGACACACCCGCCCTGTGCAGTTCTGCCCCTGAGGCTCGTGGCTCTCGACCCTTCCTCCTGCCTCTCTTCTTTCTCACCCAAGCACAGGCCAGGCCTTCTCTGCTCCGTCTAAGATTCCCTAAAGTGCCAAAAGGTGCAAACTGCTCATTCTTCCTTTGTAGGTGGGCTGCCAATTGGTGAGCTAAAAGATATATTTGACATTTTTTAAGCAAGTACTTAATGAATAGCTTCTTTGTTTTTTTACAAGTGAGCCTCTTATGTGGAGAGGGGAACCCTCCTACACTGTGGTGGGAATGCAAGCTGGTGCAGCCACTCCAGAAAACTGTACGGAGGCTCCTCAGAAAGTTAAAAATAGAGCTACCTACGACCCAGCAGTCGCACTACTGGGTGTTTATCCAAACGATACAAATGTAGTGACCCGTGCCCCAATGTTTATAGTAGCAATGTCCATAATAAGCAAAATATGGAAAAAAACAAGGTATCAATCACCAAATGAATGGATAAAGAAGATGTGGTGTACACACACACACACACACACACACACACACAGGAATATTACTCAGCCATCAAAAAGAATGAAATCTTAACCAATGACGTGGATAGAACTAGAAGGTATTATAGGCGAAGTGAAGTAAGTCAATCAGAGAAAGACAATTATATGATCTCACTCATATGTGGAGTTTAAGAAGCAAAACAGAGGATCACATGGGAAGGGAGAGGAAAAGAAAAGAGGAAGAAAGCAGAGAGGGAGACAAACCGTAAGAAACTCTCGATCGTAGGAGACAAACTGAAGGCCGCTGGAGGGGAGACGGGTGGAGGGATGGGGTAACTGGGGGGCGGGCGCTCAGGAGGCACGTGGTGGGATGAGCACCGGGTGTTACACGCAACTGATGACTGACTGAATTCTGCCTCAGCAACTAAAAGAATGGAAGAAGAAAGAAAAGAAAAGAAAGGGAAAGAAAAGAAAACAAAGGAGAAAAAAAGAAAGGAAGAAAGTCCTAATGAGTCAAAGGAAAAAAAAAAAGAGTGAGTGTCTTCTGGTGTCTTGGGTTCTCAATATATTCGTTTCTGAAGTGGCATTTCTGGTAAAGAAGCGTATACAGCTGGAACGCATGGTTTTCATTAATAAACGTATGGCATTTCAAAACCACGTCATTACGGGATCCTGGCACACCCCACCCCACCTTGGTGCTTCTCTAGGCTCTGGAGCATGACCCAGTGCTGCCGCAGATTTTCAC
The DNA here is from genome assembly GCF_022355385.1 of Mustela nigripes. Lineage (NCBI taxonomy): Eukaryota > Metazoa > Chordata > Mammalia > Carnivora > Mustelidae > Mustela > Mustela nigripes. The sequence continues at coordinate 87,206,204 of NC_081564.1, read as the reverse complement.
CTGTCAGGAGGGCTCGGTGGTACCTAAGTAGGGGTACTGGGAGTCCCAAGCCTCGCTTTCTGGGGCAGCTCTCACGGGGCCACAGGCTTCCCGTGTCTCTGCCTGAGGCGTTCTCCGGCTCTGCTGGGGACCCTGGCTGGCTGGCTAGTGCAGGCGTGATGTGCTAGGGAGGTAATGTCCCGGGAGTGACTCAGGTCGTGGGCACAGCCGTGGGTGGCGGTAGATAGCTGGCTTCCTCCCATCTCCGGGGCAACACGGAGACAGACTCCTTGCCCTCTCCGGAGTCCCTGTTGCCTGCGACTATATCCCTACCATGACCTTCCTGTGTTTCCTCCCTTCCCTGTGCCACTCCCACACTCTGGGGTCACCCCTCCCATGAACTCTTTGAACTTGTAGGCTTGTCCTAGGGTCAACTATTAGGGGACACCCATCTGAGACATGCAGGCTTTTCATGTTTATTGCTGTAGAAATTTGTCTATTTCCAGAGAGCACGATGATTGGTCATTGCCTTTTACTCATTCAGGTGCTCATTTATTGAGTCCTACAGTGTGCTAGAATCCTTATAGAGACACAGACCTGTGGGCACCAACCGGGCGGACGGCCATGGCCTGGAGGAAGCCACGGGGGAGGGCATGTGCTAGGACAGACGTGGGGAGAGCCCAGAAGGACAGGCAGACAAAATATAAAGCAAATGTGCTTGGAAGGTGCTCTTAGAAGTAGAGCTTTTTTTCCAAATGAGCACTGGAGTTGAGCCAAGTCTGCCTTTCTCACAAACAAAATTGGCCTTTGCAGTATAGTCTGTTGCAATTTGAGTTGATATTTCCAGCCATGTTGCAACGCAGGTTGGGTTGGTACCATCGTGGCAGCACTGGCTGACCTGACCGTTTTGGAAGGCAGCTCGCTGTTGCCCCATCTCAGTTCCCAGCACCGTGAGTGAGAGCGTAGTCCTCAAGCTTCGTGGGGCCTCTGGCTGAAACAGAAGGAGCGCAGAGCTGGCAGCGGGAGAGGTGGGTCTGAAGTTCACGTGTTGCCTTTAATGGACTGTGACCTCGGGCAGCAAGTCCTGCAACCTCTTTGAGTCCAGATTCCTTGTAAATTATCAACGATAAAATTGCAAAACAATGGGCCAGGGACGGGCAGGGTTTGGGCTGCAGAAGCCAGGTGAGGAAGCCCATGGTGGACGGTTCCGTTTAAACACAAGAGCAGGGTCACTTGGAGGCTCAGGAGTCCGCAAGCCTGTGTCTGCCTTCGTGTGTAGTGTTCGTGATCTCTTCTTCCTGAAAGGAGGTAGTGTGCTGCCCCCGGTGTCCTCGAAGACCCCTTGTGGCTTAGAGGCTTGGCCATCACTGTTCGAGCCTCAGGTAATAGCTGGGGTTTAATCTGACATCTTTTGAGATAACCTGATATGTCTTGAAAAGGATACGTACAGGATTATAAAAGAAATGTTTTTCTAAAGAGTTTGAGGGAGAGTGAGAGGGAAACAGAAGGAGCACACACAAGGGGGTGGGGAGGGGAGGACCGGAGGAAGAGGGGGAAGCAGGCTCCCCGCTGAGCAGACAGCCTGATGCAGAACTCGATCCCAGGACCCTGAGATCATGACCTGAGCTGAAAGCAGACACTTCACTGACTGAGCCATCCAGGCGTCCCAAAAGAGGTGTTTTTAAACTGTGATCTGTGTGTACCTTTGTACAGTTCTGAATACACCTGTGAACTTGGAGATGTCTTGGGAAGGTGTGAGGTGCGTGGGCCATTCTCCTGGCCCCTGTACCAAGTACACAGAGAAGTGATGCTCGTCTCCATTATGTCTTACAGGGATCCACTGTGCCCACAACATCCCAGGGGGAGTGATAAACTCCTTATCAGATGGAAATATTTGCTTGTTCGACTTTTCCTACATCACACTTTCTTTCCTCTGGTTGTTTATTCCCAGTCGGTCCTATTTATAAGTCACAAGAGTTCACTCAAAAGCATCGCTCCAAGTCCCAAGGAACCATGCACACCAGAGCTCACCTGTTGTTGTTGTTTTTTCTTTTTTTGGATTGATTTATTAATTTTGAGAGATATAGAGAGAGAGAGCACAAGGAGTGGGGGTGCGGAGGGAGGGAATTCCAAGCAGACTCCCTGCTGAGCACAGAGTCCAACTTGGGGCTCAGTCTCCCCACCCAGGGATCACGACCTGAGCCAAATCCAAGAGTCGGGGTTTCACTGACCATGCCACCCAGGCGCCCCGAGAGCTCACTGTTTAGAGCACAACCTGCTTTAGGAATGTCAGCTCTAGTCGTTCCCAGTCTGCCATGCAGGGTGCTGGTGCCCAACAATTATGCACGAGAATCTATCCCTCCCTGCCGCCTGCCTGGCCCGTGCCGGTTCAGAAGAGCACCCACGCTGCCAGTGCCTCCCTAGCTCCTGAGGCCCCGGCCGTGGGTGAACTCCGTTAGCAGCAGCACCAGGCAGCCGGCAGGGGAGGAGCAGGGCGTGTGGCCGCACCGAGGACTGCAGGGCTGCAACTTCGCTGATGAGGCCTTCCATCATCCCAGGGAGGCCTATGACCACCGCCCTTCCCTGTGTCCATCTGTCTTTCCCTCTGCTGGAGGGCACATTCTGCCTTGCCTCCATGAGCCCCGTGTAGCTTCTTGGTTCTTGGATCAGCAGCTTAGCAAATGCGGCAGCACTGAGATGGATCTCAGACCCTCGGCGTGGTTTCAGTTCTCCTGATCAGATCCTGACTGATGCCCCGAGGTTGATGGCTTCATTCCACACTGGAAGCAACAAAGACAGAGATCACAGAGCTAATGAAGGTGCAAAGGAGGTCAGTCCCAGGTCTTCAAACCACACTGCTGGGGATAGCCTGTAGACCAGATCACCTCAAATCCAAAAGGCCTGAAAGCTGGACAGGAACCATTCGATGTCACGTTGTCCCATGATATTAGAGCTCCAAATGTATTGGTTTAGACACCCAGAATGATCTTTTTAAAGTCAAAGAGAAGCAGAAAGCACATTGTTTTAGATACCTAGTTGATACTTCTCATTCTCAGCAAAATCTAGCTTTGAATGTGTATTTCTGAAAAGGTCACGAGGGATGATGAAATGCGTATGGGCTGTGACATACAGTTCCTGAGGCAGAAATGGAACTTTCCAGCATTTCCTCTCATCTCATCCTCCACCCCGGGGGCAAGGCCTTGACTACTGCCCCCCATACCCAACCTTGGGAGCTTCCTGTCCAGGGCCGGGCTGTCCCACATCTGGTGGCCAGTATTTTCAAAAATTATCCTTTCTTCACGGACTAGGACTTTCAGCAATACCGCTAGCAAGAACCAAGGTGCTCCTTTTAAATGTTTTGTTATTCTTTTTGCTCACTATTTGATCAAGATACTAGAGAACAGGGCAGCTGGCCGGCTTAGTTGGACGAGTGTGCGACTCTTGATCTTGGGGTCCTGAATTTGAACCCCACATGAGGTGTAGAAATGACTTAAATTAAAAAAAATTTTTAAAAAGAAAAGAGAAAGGAACTAAAAATCAATTTAAATGGCCAAAGAGTGTTTGTAAGTTAAGTATTAACAATTGCATCACTCTCTATATAAAGAGAAAAGAGTTCTATCAAATGGAAGTTTCAGAGCAAGAGATCGAGAGTGGACCCAGAAGAGGGGGTTTCATTTTGGGGTGTGTGTGTGTGTGTGTGTGTGTGTGTGTGTGTGTGTGTCTGTGTGTGCTTTAAATACAGTCTGTAGAAGGAGGAAGAAGACCAGTGTCTGGTCAAATTCTGCAGACCAGAAAGTTGATTTTGTGCTCTGTGTTTGTCGTATTGGCAGACTTCTGGATTGGCAGTGGAGTAGTTTCTGTGTGCGTGGATGAGATTACAGAAGCATTCAATGTGTTCCAAAGTTCAGGGCTTGTTAGTTCATTATACTGGTTTTAGAAACCTTTTATTTTACAAGGCAGTATTTCAAATTTTGGTTTTGGCAACTAAGAAGCTTTGAAGTTGGGGTAATGCTACGTTCTGACCACTGAGGGAAAGGTTGAAGTTAGGTAAGCTATTACTAAATCTTAGCATGAGAACATTTGAAGGTGGAAGAAAACTGTAATTTGGTTAGAGGCTGGACATTTAGGGCAGAAGGGGGCGTGGATTTTTTTTTTTTAATTGATTTCAGTTGTTTTACATTATGATTTTGAAAGAGGCTCAGACTAGTTAGGGATCTCTCTAATGGCTAAGCAGGGGCCTAGCCCAATAGCCTTTGTACAAAGTTTTCACCCCTCACAGAGACACGCAGCAGGACCATGTGAATGACCCCATCTCCAGGGTGGAGTGCCCCCGGAGAAGACCGCATGGACAACTTCTCGAATCACTCTCTGGGGTCTGGGAAAGGGAGGGAGCCGCCCTGCTTCCATCCTCCAGGCCCCCCGAGAGCATTTGGTGGGGATGCATGGGGGACAGCTGGAGGCCCTCCGATCCAGGCCACCTGTGGAAGGGCCCCTGGGACCCCTGCCGTCAGCGGTCCCTGCTCCATGTTGCCTCCAGAGCCCCAAGTCTGAACTGCCCCGCAGGGTAGTTCCACCCCCCGAAGGAAGGAAGCCCATGGAGTTCCCCGAGCTGTTCCATGTTTGTTAGTGAAAGCCGTGCTGGGAGGGGTCCCTAGCCGTCCTGTGGGACAACCCCAATATCTCACAGCTGCTCTATTCTAGGGCCTCTGATTCTGACTTCCAGTTCAGCATCTTTCCATGGCATGCTTATGGAGCTCTGAAAGGGAGGATGGTGGTTCAGGGATGTGACCAGAGGTCCACGGAGGGCCTTCCACATGGGCTCGGATTGGGTGATGGAGCAAGTTAGGCGTTGGCATCCGATTCCATCCTCGCCTGGCCTGGCACCCAGTCTGCTCTTGGTATACTGATTATACCACCTTACTGATGAAGCCTGAGCTAGGATGCTGGCCCACCCCCCACCAACAGGGCGAATTTTGGCAATTTGTACAAACTATTCGTTTCTTCACTTCCTCTTTCATGTAAGAAAGTCATGGCACCTACGTTGTAAGGTCATTGTGAGAAATCAGTGAGTGTGTGAAAAGTGTTTGTAGCATTTCATGGTGTTTAGTAAGTGTTCAATAAATGCTAGCTCTTCTCAGGGATTTGATAGGACGTCCAGGAACATGTGCTGTGCTAGAATTTTAACATATTTATACTGTAAAGCCTGAATAATGAGCCGTGGTTTCGGGGACCCACCTAGAAAGCGTCCAAGCCGTATCTGCAATTGTACATGCCTATGCTGTTGTCAAACAGCTTTATTGAGATATAGTTCATGTACCCATACGTGCTTCTATTTTGAGAGTGGAAAATATTCTAAATCTGGAATTCTGGCCAAGACTGAAATAATATGACCATTACTGGACATGCAAATCTATAAATAGGATTTCTTTTATGTATTATTTCCCACAGCTAGAACTGTGTCTGGTTATCTTGACAAAGAATTGCATTTTCAAAAGCAATATGAATTACATAGCTCAAATTAAACATTTTGTAATAATTCTGTTACCTTGACCTAAGTCTCTTCTTGGCAGATCATGAATTCTGAACGTATACAGCGCGATGCGATTATACCCCCTTACTGATGAGTGTCTACAAGGAACTAAGTAAGATCGTGGGGATGCATCCAGCATTTTTATTATCAAATGTGGGTGTTTATTTTCATAAGCTGCTTTGGTTTCTAGCACTGGCTTGAACTGAGCAGGCGAGAACAGAAGCAATTCTGTGGCCCTGTTTACTGAATCAACAGATGCGCCTTGTCTCTTCCAGACTTTGACATTTCTACATTTGACATGGTATTCTCTTTTGGTTATGTGTCATGGACTTAGAAATAATATTTCCACATCACGCACATAGTAAGCTTTATCTGGAAAAATGCCATTTCTCATTCTTCCATGCTGATTTATTTTGGGTTGACAGCCCTCAAGATCTTCAAACATTTGCTCTTTGGAAGAGAAGAACTAAATGTCTCACAACTCGACACTCGCGGGTATTGCCCTGGTGTAAATGTCTGCACACAGCACCGCAGTCAACTGCATTCTTCTCCCACCCCCATCGTTCCTGCCTGTATGCGGTAGAATTTTCTAGAAGGGATTCCTGAGTGCTCAGGCATAGTCAATGGAACGTGAAATTCCTACTAATTTCATGGTTCTGAAAGTGAGTTGCTCACTCCCAGGTCACATAAGTATGTCAGCTTTTCATCTCTTAAGAAATTCAAAAAATGCTCTAGAAACCTGAGAACCATGACCAATTACCTCTTATTAAGTTTTGCCTAAAAAATAACATATCAATAAGATCACTGCAATACCTCACTGCACCTCATACGGAGTTTCTTATACATGAATGACATTATTAACATTTAAAAAAACTCGACAATATTTTAAATCTTTCTTTAACTTGGTTTCCAAAAGGTTTAATTTTTCTTGTCCTGCTATTTTTACTAGAAGCCTCTAATTATTGGAAATGCTTGAGGCATGGGATTTTTTATTAACTATTAACCAGTTTAATTAGAACTGAGACTGTCCCAAACCATCAAACATATTTCAAATGTTGCTTGAATGGATAACGACTATTATTATTATAAACAATACGGTAGAAAACTGACGGTAAACGATATTTCCCATAATTGGGTTTCTGAAATGAGAGTAAGTCAGAGTAATACCTGTTTCACATCAGAAAGTTAATAGACCGTGATGAATCTTGGATGTTCTAGAGTGCGATGGGCGCTATCTGGTGGGTCTCCTTACACCCATGGGGACGGTAGGTGTTAATTATCTCAGTTATTCTGATTAAAAGACTCGGGTTCTCAGAAGGCTCCCGAGGAAGGACCAGGTCGCTCTGATCACTGGGGCCTCAGCACGTGTCACAGCACCTGCAGTAAAGCTGGGCGCGCCTGTCCGCAGCCGTCAAGGGAAAGGTGTTTCTGCATGGCTGACGTCAAGCGCGAGTACTCTAGATTAAACTGCGAGGAAGACTGAGGTATGTATGTTCTGACCCCAGGATGTTGTCTTAAAGAAACACACACTTCCCCAAGCCGCTTACTTGTCATCTGGATACTGGTCGGATACGGACTCAACACTGAGTTTCTGTTACTTCCAGTGCCGAAGTGAAATGTGGAGAACATGATCCCGTTTTGGTTTTGATGTGATAGGCAAGACTCGGAGCTGTTGCAGACAGACTTGGTGTGAAGACTCTTTGACATGTTAGCCTAGTCCAGGGTCTAAAGGAGCTGATCACACCTTGGGGAGGTGACTCCCACCACCGGCTCCGGCTGAGACGGATGTCTGCGTGTTGCTTGGTGAGAACCATGTCACCTCCTCTTGCCTCCCACCCGCTGACTTGCCCCTGACCTCGGGCATGGCTCCCCCTGGCCCTGGCAATCCCGACGCCCGTCACAGAGCTCTGGGGTGACATTGGATTTCTGCTCAGACCCCAGCAGATGGTCTGGGGGTGGTTATCTCCAGGGACTTTCTGCGGTCGAGCTGAGGGGAGCCCGGCCCTGAGCACAGAGGCCGTGGGCTGAGACGCCAGAGAGCTGCTGCCGTTTCTGAGAAGGGAAGGGAGCCAGCTGCCTCGAGAGAACAGAGAGAAGCTACAGAGGGAAGATTGCTGCAGGTGTCAAGGCCGCCTCTGCGCATTCTTGAGGCCCAGCTGCATCCGCGGCCGTCCTCACATTTGGCTCCTGAAACCTCTTTTGGATTCCAGGGGCAGTTAATTTTTTTTTTTTTTACGTTTAAACTTGATTTCTGACGTTGGATGCTCAGTAAAAGGTCTGACCCACACGAGATTAATTTCTCAAGTACAAGGTCAGTTTATTCCCGAGTAGCAACCTGACTTAGCCGATAGTGAGTAGGGGGCCCGAGACGGGAGGAGAGCAGCCGAGTTTCTAAGATGCGTCCTCCGGGAGCCATGCTCCTCACACCTGCAGGGCCCGGACCACGGAGCCGCACCTCCTGGTTCTCCTTCCTCTTGGATCCGCGCAGCTCACTATCTCCCCGCCCGGACACCTCTCCTAGTGTAAAAAATCCTTCTTCATGTAGACCAAGAACATTTTAAAAACAACTTTTTTCAACTTCAGCTATATCGAGGTAAAAATCGACATATAAAATTCTGAGATGTTTGAAGTGTGCATTGCGGTGATTTGATGTACACACACATTGCGAAAGGGGCCCCATCTGGTTGGCCATCCCACGTCTACCTTCTGTGTTTCTGCAGAGAACACTGAAGTCTCACCCTCTTAGCAAATTCCAATCATGCAGTACCACGTTATCTACTACAGTTGCCGCACTGTACGCGAGATCGTCAGGCCTTCTCCATCTTGTGGAGGTAAGTTTGGACACCCCCCTCCCCCAGCCATTGCCCCTTTTCTGCCCTCTGTTCCTTTAAGTCTAACTTTTTTGTAGATTCCATAGGTAAGTGACTCTCTACAGCATTCATCTCCCTCCGTCCGACTTAGTCCACTCAGCAGAATGCGCTCAATGTCCGCCCACGTTACTGCTGACATAAGACAGGAAAAGATGCCCAGCATCACCCGCCATCAGTGAAACGCACCTCAGAGCCACCGCGAGTCATCCCCTCGCGCCTGTCACAGCGGCCAAACTCAAAAACACAAGAAGCCACCAGCGTCAGCGAGGATGTGGAGAAATGAGAAGGCTTGTGCCCCTTTGGTGGGAGCGTAAGTTGGTGCAGCTGCTGTGGAAAACAGTATGCAGTTTCCTCAAAAAATTAAAAATTACAAATACAGTGTGATCTAGCAATCCCACTTCTGGTACATACTCAAAGGAAATGAAATCAGGACGTGGAGGGATCATCCGGGCCCCGCCGCCCCCCCGGCCCGCACACCGTGGTCAAGACACGGAAGCAGCTAATGCCCATCAGCGGGTGAGTAGATAAGGAAACTGGGGTAGCTGTACGGTGGAGAGTTATTCAGCCGTGAGAAAGAAGGAAATCCTGCCACTGGCAAGAAACTATTTCCATATTCATCAACTATCCAATTACATTTTAAATACACTGTTTTCTGAAGTGACGTACGGAGTTTAAACTTCTCCTTCTTGAACCTGTCACTTTCAGAAATATTCTCAGAATGTACTTGATTTTTTTCCTGGTACGTAGATTGATGCGAACATTCTTCTCAGGCTGATATTTGATTAAACCATTTCAAAACTTAGAGGGACCTGAGGCATGTGGCTGGCTCCGTCAGAAAAGCATGCAAATCTTAATCTCAGGGTTGTGACTTCAAGCCCCACATTGGGTATAGAGCCTACTTAAAAAAAAAAAAGTATATCAGTTTTTTCAAAGGTTAGAGGGACATAGATGTCCAAGTCATTTGGGTGTATTTTTTATTTTTTTAATAAAAACTCAGCAGTGCATGGAGTCCAGAAAGCAAAGGCATCCTCTGCAGGAACGAGTCTGTTGCCCGAATCTCAGTGACTGAATTGTGCAACAACTCTCATGATTTGTTCATGAGAGAAACTTTTGGGGAGCGTTTCACCATTTTAAGTGATTTAATGGTTCAGTGACAACAAACTACAATTATTTCCTGACACATGAGTTGATTTCACTAGTACCTTCTACATTCGGGTATGTTTGCATTTGAACGTAAGTTGGGCACTTCTATCTTCAGCCCTCGGGGGTCAGTGCAGATGGTCCCTGAGCATCCTGTCACCGAAGGACTGATGTTTGTGTCATCCTATCAATTTCACTCTGCGTTCGGAAGCGAAGCTTGCGATGGGAGCTCTCCCTGCTCCCCACATTTGCTCTGCTGCCATGGCAGTCAGCTCCTCTTGGTGCTCTGCCCCCCACATGCTCTGGCCCTTCTTTTTACACAGGGCCACTCCCTTCCGCTAACTCAGATTCCTGCGCCACAGGTCACGGGGCTCCCACGCGGGGCTCCCCTGCACCCTTGGCTTTCCCTGTTGGAGGGGGGTGTGGGGAACATACAGTGCATGGCGGGACGCAGGGGACTCAGCACCGCAGCAGCCAGCTCTTGCTTTCTTAGGCCCATCACCCTGCGGATCCTTTCCATGGCTGCTGGAGCCCCCAAGCTTGGCTTTGCTACAGAGACCACAACTGTGTGGCGCTTGTGGGGACTTGACGGAGAAGTCGGGGCCTCCTCCAGCCCCACCGCGAGTGTGCCGGAGTCTGCAGGTCGCTGGCTGCCCTGTCCGCCACCCTCCTGTCTTCCTGGCAGCCCCGCGGGGCTGGATCTCCTGCTCCGTGGCTGGGATGACCCCGCACTGGCTTCCTGGTGTCGCTGGGCCGTGGGATCTCAGACTGCACAGCTCGAACCACAGCAATCTCTTCTCTGCCAGTCCAGGAGGCCAGAGCTGCGAGAGAAAGGGGTCCGCATGACTGGTTCCTTCCAAGCATTGGGGGTGGGGTGGGGTGGGACACAACTCTGCCCCTGGGCTCTTCCCAGCCTCAGGGCTTTCCTCACAGTCTCTGTGGTTCCTCAGTTCTAGCATCTCCCTGATCTCGGCCTCCGTGTTCACATGCGTTCTCCCCGGTGTGTGCATGGACTTGCGTCCAAATGTTTCTGTTTTATCAGGACACTCATGTTGAATTACAGGTCACCCACTGCAGCATGACCTCACCTTAGATCATTATGTCCTCACCAACCGGATTTCTAACTACAATCACATTCTGGGTCCCCCACCCCATGAATTTGGGGGACATACAATTCAAGCCCTAACAGGTTTCCTGGCCCTGGGACTGCACCCAAGGTCAGAGGCGGGCTGAGGTCAGATGCAGGCTACAAATCCGTGCTTCTCTCCACAGTGACCTGTCAACTTCGGGCTGACTTCACCGCCTCTGCCCTTTCCTCTCAGAGGACAGTCTTCTGTGCCCCCTCCGGCCAGATCCCCCTCCGGGTCAGGGCTGTGCTCCCCTGGCCTCTCCGCTGGAGGGACACGGACAGGTCACCACCCCTCGTCTTGTAGTGCCCGCAGGAAGGCATGTGGCCTTCTCTCTCTGTCTCCTCAGACCTTGACTTCGTTCCTGGGACCGGAGCCTTGCTGAACCCACAACAAACAGTGTAAACGATCTCGGGCAGATGCGGAGCTCTCCCAAGCACAGAGGGTTCACTAGAATGAGGCGTCAAGTATTAACCTGATTGCAAGAAGTTGTTGTGGAAACAACACAACCCTTGAGCTGCTAGCACCTTGGGGTTCCTGGACCCCATGTTACGGAATTTATGACAGAGCTCAGGGGGTGCTTGGAGATCGTCTGGCCTGTGTGAGTCACCGGAGGTCTGGGGGGAGGCTGGCCGCAGGTCCCTCTGCCATCCCTGATGGGGACACTCAGCTGGGGCCACGGCCTTCTGCTCCTGCCCAGACTTTGGGGCCACGCTGGCTGGAACTTGGGCCAGTGGAGGCATCTGGCCCCCAGCCTGGACCTAGACTCTTCCCCGTAGGCCAGGCACAAGGGAGACGTAGGCTGCAGCCTGCAAACTGGGCGGTGCATTGAAAAGCCGACTGAGCAACAATCCCAGTACCGCTCCCCCTTGGGTTCTCAGATGACAGCAGGGCCCTCAAGCTCCTTCCTGAACCAACCGACCCTGCCACTCCCCACCCCCCAAGAAGGAAAGGGACAGACCATATCCAACACAAAATAAACATTTTGTTACATAAATCTCACTCAATCCCCACGGACCAGGATACACTACTGTAGGGTTTCTCAGGGCCTCCGTCACACAATGTCCCAGGTGGGTGTGTAAGCAGCAGACGCTCATTCTCTCCCGGGTCCGGAGGACACAATCCCCACATCAGGGCGTTAGCAGGGAGGCTCTGGGGGGTGGGCGGGAGGGTCCTTCCTTGTCTCTTCGAGCTCCTGGCCTTGCGGGAGTCTCTGCGCGTTTCTTGCCGCGTGGACACAGCCCTCCAAGCTCAACCTTCTCTGCCCACGGGGCCGGGAGGCCCACCGAAGCCCGCGTGCGTGTGGTCCTTTCCATACGGATCCACCTGCGAGGACCCTGCGTCCAAACGACACCGCAACCGCGTGTCTCCCGCGGGGACAGCTAACGCCCACCGGCGACCGTCATTTTACAGACGCGGAGGCAGCGAGGTCAGGCTTCAGGCCTTAGTGGGCGCCGCGGCAGAAGCAGGACTCAGCCAGTTCGGTCCCGGCCGCGAGGGCGTCCTCCCGCCGCCCGCCTGGAGCCCGGCCTCGCCCGCCCGCACCCCTGCGCCCGCCTCCGCCCGCGCGGCGCGGCCCTGCGCGATGCTCCACGACAGACTCGGGGCGGCCCCCGCGGCGTTCGTGGCACCGAAGGCGCCGTCCGGCCGGCCGGGCGAGCCGAGCCCGAGGGCCCTCCTGGGAGCCCCGGCTGGTGAGAGCCGCCCGCCCCGCGGTGCCCCGGCCACGACGGGCGGAGCGCGGTCCGGAGGGAGAGGGGGCCCCGGACCCCGCAGGCTCGCGGGCCTCGGAGTAAGCGGGCCCTAGTCCCCGGCGTCCGCGCTCCGCCCGGGGTCCCAGTTCACACCCGGGCGGATTCCAAACTCTTGGAAGAGAAAGAGAAATCGTGCGAGGGTTGGGAGAACAAAGGAGACTTGAATCCGAGAGCCTTGCGCGCGGGGTCCGTGCTGCAGAGCCCACGGGGGGCAGGAAGCGGCGCGGTCCGTCCGACTCACTCGGCAAACCTCCCTCGGACCTCCTGGCCCCTGGGGCCCGCCGCACGGGTTTCGTTCTAAACGATAGAAGTGGGGATTTTTTCCTGATGAACTTCCCATTCTCCTTCCCTGTTCCTCGTGTCAGTAACCGGGATAATGCATCAACCCCCAATTTTAATTTTTCTAAAGCCCCCCCCCATGGACTTCGGCTAAACCGAGCACCCCTAACAGCAGGCTCTCAAGGAGGAAACAGGGAAATCAGTGCTTTGAATTCTGTTGACAGAGATAGTAGCGGCACTTTGGGAAGACCACGCAAGCATCGTGCTTCTCCCGTGGGGAGAAGGTGGCTGGTGGCCCGCGTGGTGCAGGCGTGGCCGCTGGACCAGGGCAGAAGGCGGCAGCCGGGTGAGCCGCACCCCATCGGCCGAGTGCCCCCCACATCTGTGAGCCCCCTCCTTGCTCCCGTCCTGCAGGGCAGGCAGGACCCGCTTCTTTCCGATCTTCTTCCCACACCAGGGGCTTGTGCTGAGCCCACGTACCAGTAACACAAGGCATGATGGTTGTGGAAGAAGACTATTGTCCCGAAACAGGCCTTTCTCGCCTACTCACGCTGACTGTTGCAAAGTCCTTCTTAATTGCACGTAGCATGTGACTGGTTGGGTCTCACGACGCTTCCCAGGGACAGATAATAATCACAGTCGTCAGCCTTCAAGGAGCTCTGCCTGCCTGCGGGGCACCTGGAGGCCGGTGTGTCTCGCCCCCGCATCTTTATCCTTCCCATGGGAAGTCTCTGAGGAAGGCGCGGTCGTACCCCCCCCCCCCTCCCGCTTACAGGCCGGCAGCAGAGCGAGCCGGAGATCAGGGAACTCACTCCAGGGCTCACAGCTGAGAACTCCAGGGCTTGTGCTCCCCACAGCCACAAGGCTGCGTGTGGACAAAGCTTCTTGGCGCAGGAGGCCACTTCTGTTTCCTTCTCTTCGTCCAAGCTAAATACGCACAGTGGAATCTTCAGGTTTCTGTGACTCCGACTCCGGTTGTCTGACGGCCTCCAGACCCGCGGGTCGGCCTTCCCCCCTCTGCTTGGACCTCGGGATTCCCTCTCCCGATGGTAGAAACCTTCACTCACACACTCTGAAAGGACCGGCATAGAGAAAGGATGACTGGTCCCCCTCCCTCGTCATTCGAACCTTACAGAGGCCCTTTGTCGATGGCTCACCGGCTCTGACATCGGTGGTGGCCGTCACTTTGTGTCTGGTGTGCAGAGCACGGGGGACCGGCATTTGGAGGTGCGAGCTCTGCGTCCTGTTTTTGTCAGTTATGGACCCTTTGCCTCCACAACAGACCGGCGATCTCCGAGCTCCATACACAGAAGGCTGTTCCGATTCTGCTGTGTCCTTCTTAATATTTGGAATATTTTTGGAGGTTGTGAGCCTCTTCTTGGGACTTGGTTGCACCAAAATGAAGACAAATAGATGAAATTCAAAATTAAAGAAAAAAATATCCCAGGAGAAAAGATCTCACCTTTAAAAGAATAAGGACACTACTTTTTCCCCCAAGATTTTATTTATTTGTCAGAGAGAGAGAAAGAGAGAGAGCGAGAGCACAAGCAGGGGGAGCAGCAGCAGGGCAGGGAGAAGCAGGCTCCCCACTGAGCAAGGAGCCCAATGCAGGACTCGGTCCCAGGACCCTGGGATCATGACCTGAGCCAAAGCAGAAGATTCACCAACTGAGCCATCCGGACGCCCCAAGGATGCTATTTTTAACCTTGGCATGTAAACTCTCTGCAAGTCCATCTTCACCTCTCGTTGTGAGCACCAAGTTCTCCTCACTGGCAGCCGTTTGCTTCCCCTCTCATAAGATGCCCGTCAAGTATTAGCCAAGTCTCAGCCGTCGTGAACGTGGCCAGAGGTGGGCGAGCCAAACTCAGCTTTATGCAGCCCAACTTCTCTCTGTCAAGAGCAGGGTAGAGGCGTAAGCGAGATTTGATGTCTCTAAGCACGGAGGTGGCAGACTGCCGGTTTGCAGAGCCCTGCACGTGCGCGACGTGTCGTTCCCAGCTGGTGTGTGGCTCACTGGCCGTGCCTGTGGGCTCAGCAGCTCAAGCGCCGGCTCTCCCGGGATGGAGCCTCAGCGTAGACCTTTCCAGCCGGCGGGGCCCCAGCCGATGTGTGCCGGGCAGACATGTGTCATCTTCAAGCCTTTCACTCTGTCATATTCTCTTCTTTCCGAGCCCCCCACCTTCCGTCGCTTCCAGATCGAGCTCTTTTGTGACAGCTGGCCCCGTGTCGTCCAGTTTCGCAAATCTGCCACCATTTCCAGATCTGCTTCCACCTTAACCGTCCTGGTCATTTGAAGCCGCAGCCCACTGATTTTACTCCTGGGACGTGTCTTCTCTCAGGGCTGGATGTCCAGGCTGTGGCCTTAGTTCCTCCCCTGCTCCTCACCTGGACCTTGGCCACCTTCTCCCAGCCGGCCTCCTGATCCAGCCCTGCCTGAAGCGCGGCATCCCTTTCCCCTTGGCGCCAGGCCCTGCGCTGACTGTGGAGGGTCAGAGGGACACACCCGGCTCATGTGGGGACAGCTTTTAAGGGACTTACGGCGTCAGCTCATCCTTTGCGCGGCGGTCAGAGAACTCTCCCTACGATGAGTCAGCTGGGCCTCGCTCACCCTCTTCCTACCCCCTGGCCCCCTCTTGGGGACTCCAGCTCCCATCAGAACACCTGTCATTCTGTCCGCAAGCCCCAGCGGGCACGGAG
The DNA here is from genome assembly GCF_022355385.1 of Mustela nigripes. NCBI lineage: Eukaryota > Metazoa > Chordata > Mammalia > Carnivora > Mustelidae > Mustela > Mustela nigripes. The sequence goes on along the minus strand of NC_081564.1, from coordinate 87,190,828 downwards.
GGTCTCAGAGACAGTCTGGGGTACCGCAGGGGAACCCGCTGTTGACTTCCTTTCTGGGGCCTCCCCTCCTGGCAGGGTCTGTGGGCAGGAGACCACCTGCAGCCCCAGCACCCGCTCAGCTGCCCCTTCCTGCCAGGCTCATGACTCCACTGTCGGAGGCGGGGGGAGGAGGCCACGGCCTCTGAGCCTGTGCCCCGCAGCTGGGCCGGGTTCCCACGGGGTGGGGGTGCGTCCCTCCATGTCCCTGTCACTGCCATTATCTGAGCATGAGCGCTGCCTGCTCATCTGTGTGAGCGAACACGCTCCCCCAGGCCTGGCTCCCGGAGACCCTGGGTCTGGGCGTCACCACAAGGGCTGGAGGCGGCCCATGGAGCCACCTGGGTCCTCCAAGCCGCCTTCCTGTCGTGGTGGGCCCTCGTCCCCGTCTCCTCTCTCCTCCTCCGCACCCTCTAACACGCGCCCTTCCACAGGAACCTGCTGCTCCGATCGCGGGCCCTTCCCGCCCACGGGCCGAGCCCCAGAGTGCAGCCCCGCTCAGGGTACTACTGCAGGGTGCCCCCCGCGCCGTCCGGCCCCCACACTCCTGGCCCCACTTGGCTTCATCAGCCTTTCCTAAGCATGATGCCCGCGGTCCCCCTCTGGGCCTGGCTTTTCTCCTCTCCCTTTGCTAGGGGTCTGCGTTGTCCCAGGCAGGGGGTTTGGAGCTGTGCTGAGTCCCCTGTCGTGCCCACCACCTCAGCCCCTCCGCTCCGACTGGTGACAGGGAGTGTCAGCGGTGTCAGACACTTGTCTTCAGGCGGATGCTACATCCGGTGGATTTATGCCTGGTTTGCGATCTGGGGAGCTCCTGGAGACCGGATGGTTGGCCCATGGGGCTCAGATGTCCCTGGACTGCTTGTTCTCTGCTCAGAGCTGGCTCAGAGTCCAGGGCCAGGTGAGTGGGACAAAGGGTAGTGTTCAGAACTTTGGACTGGCAGGAACTTTCGGGCTCACACTCTGCCCTTATTTGATGACTCCTTCACGTCCCCTTTGTACAAAACAGAAAAGACAGACCCTGCTTCACCAGGTAGGAGGAGCCCCAGGGACACACCTCCTCAAAGCAGGAGGCCAGGAGTGTTCCCTGACCAGTCGACACAGCAGCATGGCTTTTGGAGAAGATAGATTTTTTTTCACCCTTCCTAAAATTAAAAATATCTTTAAAGGGGTGCCTGGGTGGCTCAGTAGGTTAAGCGTCTGCCTTCGGCCCAGGTCATGATCTCAGGGTCCTGGGATTGAGTCCCGCATCGGGCTCTCTGCTCAGCGGGAAATCACTTCTCCCTCCGCTTGTTGCTCCCCCAGTTTGTGCTCCGTCTCTCAATCTATCAAATAAATAAGTACATAAAATCATTTAAAAAATATCTTTTAAAGGATTTTAAAGAAATTAAGTTCCTCGGGGGAAAAACATCACAGTGACCATTGGTAGGTAACTTTAGATTTCAAAGGTGGTCAGGATTGGGGGGTTTCCCCTGTTTCTTTGTTTTCTCCGATGAATCCAACAGTGAACACAATCTTCTCTTTAGGAGAGTGCGGGACTGATTCTGGACTTCCTAGATCTCAAGCCATAAGAGCCTGAGGGGGACAGAGCTCGCCTCACTTGTCATATTAAACGCTGTGTGTCCCAGTCACCCTCCCTTGTGCTCCACGCCTTCAGCTAAACCCCTTGATCCCCGAAACGCCGAAATCAGCCTGGCCAGCACCCTGTTGTCCTGGGCAAGTCTCTGCTCTGACACCACCCAGTACTGTCACGAACTGGCCACGCTTTGAATTTGTCAGTTCTCGAAGACAAGGATCTTTGTCAGTGGTGGCCCCACTGTCAAGGACAGATTCCTATGGAACAGAATTTTGGCTGAAACAGTTAAATGCCGTTCCATCTGTGAAAGCCGTGTCAACAGTTTTTTACCTTAAATTTCATTGGACTTACTAGGTGATCTTGAAATTCAAATTAATCCTATGCAAATGGATCCTAAAGAAATGGCTATCTTTAAAAGACTAACCCAAAGAACCTGTCTTAAAAGAATGTCTTTGTAAATGATTACCAATTTATTATATTTCTGGAGCCTGAAATTCCTTACAGTGGGTGTCCGTGGCCCTCTAGTGGCGCCAAAGGGTTAAAGCGTTATTTTAAGGCTCTGTAAATACCGAGCTTTTCCCAAGATGACCTTCGGCTTACCTGGGAAAACAGTAGTCGGCCAACCAGAGTGAAACCGCCTGGGGAAGGGACGGAATGCAAAAGACAGGTGCTTCCAGCCCCAGTGCTGTCGCCAACTCAGTGAGTTGACCTTTTATTATATAGAATCCTTAACACTGTTCCTATGTTTACAAAACAAGAAACAAACCCCCAAAGCCGGAGGCGCTGGGGAAACAGAACTAAAATCCTAGAGCTCCCCCTTCTGACCCAATGAGGTTTTGAACTTCTTTGGTGATTTCCTGAAAAGGGAGATGCGCTGCCGCTTTCATTAGGAAAAGAACGGGTCTTGTCTTCTCCTTCTTCTCTCTCCTCAGGACCAATGGAAAAGACAAAGATAAGATTTATTGCTTGGTGTGTTTTAGAATATTATGAGCATCTTTGGTTCCCTTTCCTCACTTTCTTTCATACAGCATCATTTTGAGATTTTAAGCAACGTTTGCATCTGGATCTGGGAAAGGGTTTGTAAACACAGATTCCCACAACGGGCAATCAGCCCTGTGCTCTTTTCTGTCTGAGCCCTGGGGAAGAGAGTGAGGCCCTCACCTCCGGCATACACTGTACGGGGCTAAAAACATGGTGATCAAGATAACATTTCTCTGAAATATTTTTAGAAATCAAAATTAATTAAAAATATCCATAATAAATCAAATATCACCATTTTAAGGAAAGGCAGTATCGGTAGACTGATTTTTGCCCCACTTTCCTACTGTCTCCACATGACATTGTTTTCTCTTTGTCTCAAATGAGTTTTGTTACAGAAGCATTATCTTGGAGTGGTTAAGGGCCCAGCCTCAGTAGCAGAAATACCTGGGTTTCAACCCAGATGTTCCTACTTATGAGATGCCTGACACTGGGCGATGTTCATCACATGAGTCCTTGAAAGTGGAGAAGCTTTACCAGCTGGGTCAGACTGAGATGTTGGAAGAAGGAGCTGAGACTCAAAGGGAGAGAGGGTCTAACCCACATTGCTGGCTTCCAGGACGGAGGTGGGGGTCCAAGGAACGAGAATGACTCCAGGAAACTGGGAATGGCCTCCAAATGATAGCCAGCAAGGGAACAGTGACCTTGGCCCTGTAATGGCAAGGAACCGAGTTTGCCTACTTCCCAAGTGAGCAGGGCCGCGGCAGTCAGACAACAGAAAGACACGAAAGGCCTCCAAATCAATAAGGAAGAAGTCGAACTTCCCTCCGACACTCTACATAGAAGACTTGGAAGACTCCACCAAAATAGCCTGCTAGAACTGACACATGCATTCAGTAAAGTCGCAGGATACAAAATCAACAGACAGAAATCTGTTGCATTTCTATACACCGGTCACGAAGCAGCAGAAAGAGAAATCAGGGATGGATCCCATTTACAATGACTCCAAAAACCCTAAGATCAAACCAAAGAGGTAAAAAAGATCCGTACCCTGAAAAGTTGGAACACTCATGAAAGAAAATGAAGATGCCACAAAGAAATTGGAAAATGTCCCATGCTCATGGATTGGAAGAACAAATACTGTTAAAATGTCGGTAGGACCCAAAGCACTCTACACATTCGGTGCGCTCCCTATTAAATGAGCAAGGTTACAGATCGCCCCTTCGAGTCCACAGATAGGATTGCAGGGCCGCTGACACCTTGATTTGAACCTGGTGAGACCCATGTTGGGCTAATGATGTTTACAGAACTATAAGGTAAGAGATTTGTGTTGTTTTAAGCCATTAAGTTTGTAGGGATTTGTTATGGCAGGCATAGAAAACAGTTACGGTTTCCAAAGGGCAGAAGCTGGGGGGAGGGCTGTGTGCTCGGAAACTGTGACCGTGGCTTGCCAATATCCACAGGTGCTGGCAGTTAATACCAGGTAATGGCACTAACTTGGTGGGAGTGAGGGGATATGGGCAGACACCAATGTCGTCTGCCGAGTATTCTCAGTGAAAATAGGAGTGCACGCACAAAGTGTGAAGCGACAAGACAGCAGCAATTGGATATGGTCTTCATTTTGGAAACCAGCTAGGTTTGATTCCAGGATTCATTAGGGAATGACATAAAATGACTTCTTGTCTAAACCCCAGGATGTGTTATGAGGGCTGTTTCAGGAGCAGATGGAAAGTGGGTTGTCTTAGGGACACAGTCTTATGCTTCTGTTTAGGCCAAATTTCAAATAGTCACCTATAAAGGACGTGTATGGGGACGCTAACTGATTTCATAATGGTTTCTTCCTTTCTGTCCTTAGTTGGGGAGTTGGATGTGTTGTAAAGAGTTAAATGAAACTGATGAAAGAAGAGCCAAACATTCTCACAAACATGAGACAGGTGATGCCAGGCCGTCTCCTTGGAAGGAAAACGTCTGTGAGGACAGGCAGGGCGAGCAAGTGCTTCCCGAATCCAGACAGAAGCTTCAAATCATTAAGGATCTCATGCTCCTTATTTATAGACCTCCTTATCCCTTTCTTTTTTTATCTTTTTTCTGTTTTCATTCTACCATTTCCCTTGATAGTCTGAGCCACTCCCATGACACTTGTTCGCCTTTTTCAAATCTTCACCCAGTCTGGATATTCTTCTTATTCAGTAGTGCATAGTTATCTCAAAACTATCTCAGTAGCCCATAGTTATCTCAAAACTTTGCAAATCCAAAAGAGACTTCGTTATCCCCCGAAAACGCTGTTGCACTGAGCTCTCCTTCTCTCTCACACACTCGGTCTCTCCTTTCCATGCTGCGATGAAGGACTTGCGTCAGTTTGTAAAAATACAGGATAATATCCAAGATCAAAATAAACCCTTGAATGTGGTCTGGCCAAAGGATAAACATGAGAAGCTAGCAGGTAAGAGGCGCCCAGAAACAAATGCTAATTGGACCTTTACATGGTAGGTGGGGGTCGGATTTCACTCTAAGCTTCCTAGGGGCCAAAGAGACCCTGGAACCACGTTCAGCTACAAGACCCATTAGACGCACAAGATTGCAACTAAGTCACTTTCCGACAGTTTCCTGCTGCAGCCTGAGTGAAGTGTCACCACACCAAGGTGAGCTTTCTATCCTGCGGCTAATGCTGTCCTTGACCCTCATTTGTTAAAACGTTCCATTTCCTAGACTCTAGCAACACGAGTGACTGTCTGCCACTGGTTACTATGTTAGAGGTAGATATAGGGTAATGAGATGCAGGCAGAAGGCCCTGTCAAAGACATTGTTTCCAAATAAAAAGACAATGTTTTCTGAGCAGAAGGCGCTGCTGCGTTCCCCTGGTTCCCCTGGCTGGGTGCCGCGTTGGTGGTACAGTGGTGAGCAGAGCTGCCTTCCCTGAGCAGGAAGACAGAAGGACCGTAGGTCTGCAAGGGCAACTGGAAGCACTGTGATTGTCCCCGAGGGTTGATTTTCAACCTCCTTATTACATAAGGAAATAGCCTTGTTTAAGCCACATCCCCTCCCCCAACCAAGTTTTCATTTAAATTCAAATAAGCTAATGTATAGTGTCCTATTGGTTTCAGGAGCAGAACGGAGTGATTCATCCCTTACACACAACACCCAGTGCACATCAGGAAGTGCCCTCCGTAGTGCCCATCCCCCATCTAGCCCAGCCCCCTGCCTGCCTCCCCTCCAGCGACCCTCGGTTTTTTCTCTATAGTTCAGAGTCTCTTATGGTTTGCTTCTCTATGATTTTATCTTATTTTATTTTTCCTTCCGTTCCCCTATGTTCATCTGTTTTATTTCTTAAATTCCACGTATGAGTGAAATCATATGATAATAGTTCTTCTCTGTTCTCTAGTTAGTTATTCTCTAGAGCGTAATACCCTCTAGTTCCATCCGTGTCATTGAAAATGGCAAGATTTCATCCTTTCTGATGGCTGAGTAAAATTCCATTGTATATATAGAGCACATCTTCTTGATCCATTCATCAATCAGTGGACATCTGGGCTCTTTCCATAGTTTTAAGCCACATTTTTAAAGGGTTTCTAGTCCTTGCAGCTGAACATGATCCTAATTGATAAAATATCCCCATGATAAATATTTTCTTCGTTTCCCAGGTCTACCATAACAAATCACCACAAACTTGGTGGCTTAAGACAATAGATATTTGTTCTTTCACGGTTCTGGAGGTAAGATGTCTGAGGCCAAGGCGTTGGCAGGCCCTGCTTCTTTCACTGAAGGCTCAGGGGGAGAATCCTTCCTTGCCTCGGCCAGCTCCTGGTCGTGCTAGGCTTTCCTTGGTGTTCCTTGGCCTGTAGCTCCTTAACTCCGATCTCTGGCTCCATGTTTACGTGGCCATCGCTCTTGCTGGGTCAGGAGTTCTCTTCCCTTCCTGCGAGCACACCAGTCGCACTTGGGTTAGTGCCTACCCTAGTCCAGTATGACCTCGTCTTCATTCATTATATCTGCAAAAACCTTATTTCCAAATCAGATCACAGGCTGAGGTTCTGGGTGGACACGGATTTTTGGAGGACACCCACCGCAAATACCACATCAAACTTTTTGACAGTGGCCTACGAGGCAGGATAGAAGACTGCAGACCCTACATAACCCTCTATTTCCAACTTTCCGTGGAAGCGTAACTAGAGAAGAAAATTGGCAAACTGCGTTCGACTCACCGAGGTCTACTTCACCCTCCCCGGGCCTGGGTGACCATGTTGTTTGAGCTCTGGCAGACCCCTACTCCGCTCTAGCTGTGAGCGCGGATCACACAGGGATGGGCTCAGGAAGCAGTGAGAATGTCTCCCCAAACCGGGGCGACAGGGATCAGGAGGGTGGCTGATCTGAATGGGGCTGTGGGAGTGCAGCTTGGAAGGATAGGGAAAGAGCTGTTCTTTATCCGTCTGTCTGTAAATGAGGAGAGCGGTGGCTCTGGGACTCACGGCAGACGTCTTCCAGGCTGGAGAAGATCAGACATGGGCTCAGTTTGGGAAGCCAAGGGGAGAGACTGGAAAGCACCAGGTCTCTGCCGATGCTGCACTCTTGGATTCCAACCCCCCTGCCCCCCGATCTACCCCTGGGCTTTTCTGTGGTGTGAGCCAAGAATTTCCCTTTAGTAAGCCAGTTTGATTCAGACTTTAAATTACTTACAATAAAAAGTATCCTAGCAGACATGCTGCCCAAGCAAATTGGGGGGGATTTTACAGTCCCCAAACTAGGACTCTGGTCTATGGCAGACTAGATTTCCCACTCTGAGGACTGATGACCTCCATAACATAAATGTAATTTATGTTACATTTGTTACATTATGTTATGTTTTATTACATTATGTTACATATGTTGCATTTCCTCTGCTATCAAGTCCTCCATTCCCCAGAGGACAAAATCTAGACCTTACCCCGGGAGGTGAGGGCATCCACCGGCCGTCTTCAGTGCGAGCTCTGCCGAGCGGGCTCCCCTGTCCTCTCTAGATCCCACCTCACTGAGTTCCTCCCTGTTCTCAGAACCTCTGGGGAGGGTCCCTGGAACAGGGCCTTTGTTCTACTCACACTGGGCGTTGTCACGTCCTGTGTTCTGTTCCTAGTCTGCTCCCGTGGGGGTTCCTGCCCTGTTTGGACGGTGAGGTGTTTCTCAGAAAAAGAAGAGACCTTTTTTTTTTTTTTTTTAAGATTTTATTTATTTATTTGACAGAGTGAGATGAAAAATTATATTCTTGAGAACGGTCTCCCTCTTCCTCTCTTCCATTCCTCGCGTGTGTAGTCTACTCTCTGTGTGTAGTTTTGTAGTTTGTGCCCCATGTTCGTCTGAGTTGGGATGGGGGTCACAGACTTTGCTCTGTCTGTCCCATAGGAAATAGCTTCCATATCTGCTGACAATCTCCCTCCCTGGGCAGGAGCCCCACAGCTCAGACCCGTTTCCTTTCCCATACAGGAAATGCAGACACTACAAGAGCCCCAGAAAGATCTACTTAAGGAATTATTTCTTAATGTTTTGAAGAACACTATTATTTCTTCTTGCTTTAAAAAAAATCTTCTAAAAATAATTGATTTTAGGTCAGTAGCTTTCAACTGTGGGAGGAGGCAGTGGGTGTAGGAAGAGATTCTCAGTCATCTGATGGCAGAAGAGAGGGCAACTGCTTGTCTGGTGTGAAGGGGGTGGGCTGGAGGGGGTCAGCAGGGCTGAAGGACCAGGCTTTGGAGGGGGTAGCCGTTGGCAGGTGGGGTCAAGTAGAGAGGCTAGAACTGTGAACGGACTCGCCTTTTGGGGAGAAATCAAAGCTAAGACTACCAATGTGGCCTTGTGGGAACAGCAAAAGGCTGGCAAACCGCTTATGGAGCAGAAGACACCCGCGGTGAACTGTTCGCACAAAGGTCTCTCGTGTAGCTGGTGAGCCAAGGGAAAGAGCCTCGTGTGTACTTACGTGGGACCATTACCAGTCGTGGTCAAGAGAAACAAGTAGGGGACAAAACAGTGGGTACAGCAAAGACAGAGAGGACTGCATGTGAGCTTGCATTTACAGAGAGCAGCTCCTGGAGGCTGGAGACGAAATGTGGGACGGGCTGTTGGGGGTGCAGAGTGGTGAGCTGGAGAGGCCTTTCCTGATTCTGAACAGCCTTCTCCAGCAACCTTGAACTACAGTGCCCTCTGTCTTTCTGTGTGCCCTCCCCCATCCCCAAGTCCAATGTGGGGGTCCTTGCTCTCAACCCCCCATCTATCCTTTTAGATTCTACCCAGACAACAGGAGATTCAAAGCTGCTGAAAAACTAGAAGCTTCTTAAATGCCACTCTATGCTTTATTCATTTTCATTGCAGACGCATTTGGCATAAAATGCCATGCTCATTGTGGATACGTAATATTCATTTAATGAACAGCTGTTGCTTTTTCTTTTGCTATTGCCATGTGTTAAGATTTTTTTCTTTTTGTGAAGAGCTAAAGAAATTAAGCCTTCAATTTATTTCATCTGCCTGCTAAAAGCTAAAATAACAGTTGTTTACACACTTAGAAATCTGTGATGGCCACAGCCTGCTCCATTCTGTGGCCCCTGGGGGCCCTTGTGTTAGCCGCCGCCACCCCCCAAGCCACAAAGCATGTCTATGAAAGTGAGAAAAAAGACTGCCAATTAAAAAAGTTTAATTTGGAATACTGCATTTTCTCAACAGTAACAATTGAAAACATGAAATCATTCTATGCCAGTGATAGAAATCAAATTTGAACCTAATTAAAAGTTGAAAAAAAATTATCAACATAATTAGGAACTCAAAATCAGTAGGATAGAATAATTAACCTGATGTATTTTTTTTTTAAGATTTTATTTATTTATTTGACAGAGAGAGAGAGAGATCACAAGCAGGCAGAGAGGCAGGCAGAGAGAGAGGAGGAAGCAGGCTCCCTGTTGAGCAGAGAGCCCGACGCGGGCCTCGATCCCAGGACCCTGAGATCATGACCTGAGCCAAAGGCAGCGGCTTAACCCACTGAGCCACCCAGGCGCCCAACCTGATGTATTTTTGTCTATTTTTTTCTTTTCCAACATTTCATGAAAGGTGTACATCACAATGGACAAGAAAGTAGTTGATAGTCAATTCAGCCTAACACGTGCTTTTCCTGACCATTTATTATCCCCAATGCATATTCAATAGAATTTTTTCATTTTCTTCTCTAATGGTTTTCAGTTTTTCATTTTCTGATCCTGAGTTGTGTCTTCTGATACCTGGCAAGTATCTTATCTTGGGAATTGTGACAATATAAAAATAGGCAACATGCTTCTAAATTTTAGCAATGCTTAATTATCATCTTGATGAAATTTCCATGACAATAAATAAACAATTACCATACTTAGCACATTATTATATATCTAATTTGTGTATAATCCTTGCCTTGTGGGTTGTCCTAGCAGACACGGATGTGACTGTGTAGTAATGTGGGTCACCCGGAAAATAAGAGAAAACTGAAGTTGGCATCTAAGTGATGCCATTCTGGTAAATACTACAGGAGGTATGACGTACATCTATCACTCCATCTCATATCAAGAGGAGGTGATTTTTAATCTTAAAATGTTCCCTAACTAGTGTATCAGCTAGAATAGAAGCAGCTCTTGTTTATTATTAAAACAACAACAACAACAACAACAACAAAAAACTGATTTCACCTGGGTGGCTCAGTGGGTTAAGCCTCTGCCTTTGGCTCAGTTCATGGTCTCAGGGTCCTGGAATCCAGACCCGCATCAGGCTCTGTGCTCAGTGGGGAGCCTGCGTCCCCCCTTCTCTCTGCCTGCCTTTCTGCCTACTTGTGATCTCTCTCTCTCTGTCCAATAAATAAATAAAATCTTAAAAAAAAATCTTTTGATGATCAATGTAGTTCTCTTCTGTAAAACGAAGCAGAATGTATAGACATATATATAACTATATACATATATATAACATTAGAATAAGATACTTTATTTCCATCATCAGAAAACCATCAGAATGCATTCATTTTTGTTAGAGCAAGACATTTTACTGCCTTCTTCCACAGAATAGTTAGAAATACAAAATATGCCCATTTTGGATTAACAAAATTATAATAGAGATGTAAGAAATTTCAAATGTGGTTTCAAGTGTGGTCTCCCTCAGTTTCACATGATTTATGATTCACTCTTTGTGGCGTGTGTGTGTGTGTGTGTGAGAGAGAGAGAGAGAGAGAAAGGAAATTCTTGCACGTGTGTAAGCTAAAGTTCTTGCTGGGGTGACTTTCCTAGCAGGAACTTTCCTAGCAGGCGGGATCCAACAGGGAAGGCACTCTTTAAAACAAAGACTTAAAAGTTTGGAGAATGACTTTTATTTTTTTATTTTTTTTTAAATACAAAGAAGGGGTCAGAGTGGTTGGAGTTGTGGTGCGGAGCACGGGAAGACAGCATGGCGGGAAGAGAGGAGCGCGTGCGGAGGGAGTGATTTGAGTGCAGCTGACTCTGGGGCAGGACAATGTGGAAAGTGGACACGAGGGGAGGAGATAGGGACTCTTAGGAGTAGGAGGTAATGTCAACATTCGATGTTGAAAGGTAATTGGAACCACAGCATATTTCTGAGCAGAGTAATGACATACTCAGGACAATAAGCAAGATATAGAATATATATATTTATATAAATTTTGTTTTATGTATTTATATAGATTTTGTTTTGTCAGGTCCAAATACAAACTCAGGAGCTGGTCTAATACTGGGAAATAAAATATTACAGAGAATTTCCAGAAACCACCATTAAATTTGACTTGCCAGTGGCTGCAGTGAGAATCAGGGCTGCACCAACTTAATTTTTACCCAGTAAAAGCCTTATTATGGACTCCTCCTAAAGAGAAGGAGACAAACTGTAAATTCAAAAGGCAGCTCTTGGGCAGGTAGCTGGACTGGCAATTAGGACACCTGACTGTCACTCTGAGTCTTCACCCAAGGGCCTCTGCCCAAGGATCTACAATTCTCCCCAGAGTCTCAGCAGGGGGGCATACACCGCGAATGCTTTAGTTTCTTCTGTCTTATTTCAGCATTTTAAGGGGCCAGGGTGGGGAAGGTTTGACCTGATTTTCACTTTTAAAATTCCCTGCTCCATGTTGGGTGAAGAGGTGGGGAGAGGGGAGGGGCAGGAGGCGTGGTCCAGCTGAATCCGTGAATCAGAGAGGACGCAGCAGAGCTGGACAGAAGGAAAGATACTTGGCGTATTTGTAAGGAGCAGCTGGTAACAGTTACTGAAAAGATAGATGGAGGCACGAACAAGCACGATGGTGAAGCCTTTTACCAAGATGGGGAAGGCTGGAGAAGATTTTCCGAGTGGTAGCCATTCAGTGTCCTGCTTCGGACATGATAAATTCAAGATGCCTATTAGATATCCCGGAGGAGATGCTACAGAATTGGTTGCTACAGGCATCCTCAGTGTGGAAGATAAACAGGATTTATTTATCAACGTTATTAAAAGTCATGGGACCAGAGGCAATCAGCTACGGAGAGAGTGTGTAGACCAGAAGAGATGAGGGCTGCGGGCCAAGGCATGAGACTTTCCACCTATCACTGCTGAAGAGACGAGAATAAACCAGCAGAGGGATGAAGAGAGGGCAGAGAGGTTGAAGGAAAGCCCAGCCCCTGAGAGCAGCAGCGTGGAGGACGAGAGAAGTTGTCACTGGCCATTATGGCTGCTGGTTGATCAGACATAACACAAGCAAATGGGATGACTGGATTAGTCCCAGGGAGGGTGTTCGTGACCTTCCCAAGAGCAGTTCTGGGAATGACCTGGAAAGAAAATCGAATGGAGCAGGTCAGGATGAGACGGAGCTGAGGAGTCATTTTATTGCTTGCCCTGGGTGATGGGCACATCCTTGTCTTCAAAGCATTTTCCTGAATGCCTGAGGAGTTTCCTAATGAAATCATTTGAAAATGAAGAATGTGTCACTTATTCTCATTTTTTTTCTTAAGTTCCAAAATTCTAAGAGTCAAAATTAATTTAAAGGTAGGCTGTAAGATTTTGCCAATGAGACATTAAGGTGAGTTGTAGTGGGTAAGCAGTGGGAGGGGCGAGGCGGAGAGGGGGAGAGCAGAGCAGGTGAGGGTTGTCAAAGGTTGTCATGGGTACCGCATGGTAATGTTCTGTAGGAGTATTACTGTAAGAGCAGCAGGTGTTTTCAGCTCTGGGAGCAGAAAAATCAGTCTGGGGTCAAATCTAAATCTACAAAATATATATTTTTAAACATAAACATATAGAGGTAGAATAGCTAGGCTGAAGAACAGGTTTTTTTTTTTTTTAACTTTTAAGATTTTATTTATTTGACGGGGGCGGGGGCACACAAGCAGGGGGAGTAGAAGTGGGAGAAGCAGGCTCTCGGCTGAGCAGGGAGCCCGACACGGGACTCGATCCCAGGATCCCGGGATCATGACCCGAGCAGAAGGCACACGCCCAGCGACTGAGCCACCCAGGTGCCCCAGGAACAGGTACTTATTAAGGATTTTGATATGTATAACCGGATTTTCTTTCTTGAAGTGTGTCAGTTGTGATTCTCTCTTGCAGAGAACTGTGTATCTGTTTTGTCATACACCTCTGACTGCGAATCCTTTAAAAGAAATCAAAATAATCCTAGAGAGGCAGAAAAGAAGAAATACAGGAATGAAAAACAGAGAAGACAAAAAAAAAAAGGTTGGAGTGGATGTATTAATATGAAAAAGTAAATTTCAGGGATGCCTGGATGGCTTGGTTAGTGAAATGTCATCCTTTGGCTCAGGTCATGATCCCGGGGTCCTGGGATCGAGTCCCGCATGGGGCTCCCTGCTCGTCGGGGAGCCTGCTTCTCCCTCTCCCTCTGCCTGCCCTCCCCCTGCTTGTGGCCTCTCCTTCTCTCTCCCTGACAAATAAATAAGTAAATAAAATCTTTAAAAAAGAAAAAGAAAAAGTAAATTTCAAAGCAAAATGCATTCCTAGAAATAAATAAGGGTACCTCATAGTGATAAAAGGGTCAGCTTAACAGGAAGACACACGAGTCGAGAATATATATGCTCAGCAACAGAGCTTCCAAGTCTGTGAGGGGAGAATTGACAGAGTTCACAGAAGTAGGCAGGTCTGTAATATAATCTGAGATTTTAACACGTCCCCGTCTAACAGCGGATAGAGCGACGAGACACAAATCCAGCCAAGACGTGCGCAGGGGCTCTGAGCTCTCAGCACAGGCCTTGTCCTTTACGCCAGCTGCCGGGGCTGCACGGAGCGGTCGCAGCCTCCATGCCGTCGGCTTTCTAAGATCCTGCAATGGCTGTCCTGGGACTTTCTGCAAGGTCCTTCCTCACTCTGTGCCTCAGTGTTCTTGATTGCAAAGAGAGGATGATAATGGCACCCGCATCACTTATTTTTGATGTATTCGAGGAGAATGAGATAGTTTACAAGAAGAAAGTTAGCCTACGTCTGGCATGTATAAAGTGTTTGATAGATGCCAGTTATTTTATTTTATTTTTAAACAGATTTTACCTATCTGTCAACCTATGCATTTATCAGAGAGAGAGAGCACAGCAGAGGAAGGGGCAGTGGCAGGCAGAGGGAGGCGGAGAAGCAGGGAGCTCAGCAGCGAGCCCGACACAGGGCGCGATCCCAGGACCCTGGGATCACAACCTGAGCTGAAGGCAGCTGCTTAACCACCTGAGCCACCCAAGCATCCAGATAGATGCCAGTAATTACTGTAAAGTCAAACAGACCCGACTGGGTTCCTGGCCCAAATTAGGGGATTTGCCTTGTTCTGTTTTTTTTTTTTTTTTTTTTTTATTACCTGGAAATCAATCTGCTGTAGAAACTGTCCTGGTCAGTGGGTCACTCGAGTTTCCCCTAAACTGTTCCTGTGCCTTCCACTTCAGCTTCCCTCCCCAAGCCTCAGGGAGCCCACAGGCATTGAAACCTTTCAAAGAGGCCCTCAGTGCTCCACACACACCTCAAAACTTCCAAATTGCCTACATTGAATGTGTCACTTAGGAAGACACACATTTTTACCTTTCCCACGTACGTTACCCTGTTCTCACGGTCCTGAAACGTCCCCTATGCAACAGTGCTCCAGACCCTTCTAGAATATTCTGAGACACTTAGCAGAAGCACCAGCTCCATCTGGGATGATGTAGCTAATAGAAGGGGTCAGACCTGCATTCTCCACCTTCTTGGGCTCCTCGGCCTTTAAAATTAGTGTTACACCTTGGTCTGGTTATTAATGATATCCCATGGTATAGAAATCATCTCTAAGCGTAGTCCGGAGTCTTGTTTTTAAAAGGAGCTAAGCTGAGACGTTTGGTAAACAGAAGAGTCCTTCCGTGCTGCACATCACCCCTCCCTAATTGGCAACTTGTATTTCTTCAGAGAAGAACAGCCAATAAAAGAAGTCAATAACATAAAGCAAATCATCCCTTTCAAGTCCACCAGCTGTCACACCTTGAGAAGAGAGATTTCCTCTTCTTCTAAGAATCAAGTTCTCATTTATTTATGGGTATGTGTTAAAGTGTAATGAGGCAAGCTGAAAAAGATCTTCTAAAATACTCTTCGTGAAATACAACACATTATTTTTACCAAGGACTTGTAAACATTAAAGCCATTTCTTTTCATTAAAACATATGAGCAGTAAGACGGGCTACACTGGTTTTGTAGAAACCATTTTATCTATACTTTTCGTCTATTTCAACCATTCATCTATACATTTCTGTGAAGCAGATAATACCTTATGGTTCGGTCTCATGGAGTTGGGGGGGGGGGTGTTTTCAAAATGGCAGCTGTAGGGGGATTATCCTTAAGCGTCCTGTGGTGAAGGGACTATGGAAATTGGAAAGGGCCAATTCTACAAAAAGCTCCCTGCACATTGGCTTGTGCTGTAAGTTCTATGGTCTGTGTCCTGTATGTGGTTTCAGATTTTAATTCCACAAAGAGAAATACAACGGGCTTCCTGAATGGAACTGTCGACACACTGACTACAGAAGGGGGGTTCACGAGCAATATGGGGCTTATTAAAGGGAGGGGGGTTTTTATGAATATAGTTCTAGAGAGAGTTTTAAAAATTAGAATAGATGGTCTTTGAAGAAATAAAATAGAAACCAAAAATTTTTACATTTAAAATGTTTAATTAAACTAAACTAATTTAATTTCAGGCAATCCCCAGCAGGACAGCGGTGAGTGGGCAGGTGGTGATAGTTTAGACGGACTAGTCTTCCTCCCTGTCCTGCCTGCAGGCGACGGCTTCACAATGTCTCCTCACACATCCCTGCCTGGTGGCCCTGTGGAACGATGATACCAGCGTGCCCAGTGCAGTAACACATCTTTGGGGCACAGAAGGGAGATTTATCTAAAATTTAGAGGTGTAACTGGTGGACTTAAACAGCAATGCCAGTTCCGGTTCTTCATCGCAAGAACATAGAGATGCTCGCTCCCCACGGGGACTGTCTCCCTCTGCTGGGTTTCCCGCTCCCACTTCTGCCTTCTGAAGTTTTAGTCTTTATCTCTTGGCACCATCTGCTCCTAGAAGCCCAAGTGCATTTGTGTACAAATGAGCCTGTTCCTCAAGTGAGGAGAGCAGACAGCAGGCTGTAAATATTTTATACTTTCCAGGATCATTTTTCGTCAGAATATTAAGCATTCATGCCAACATTGGATAGTGGGTTATCTGAAGGACGGTCTGCTTCCTCGAACACTTGTCTTGGAAAAGGATAGGAAGAAGCTTGACTAAATGCAGAGCTGAGACTGGGTGCTACAGCCTCAAGCCATTCTGGTGAATTGCCACCTCTTAACAGAACTTTCAATGCGCCGGTGACTCTTTTTCTTTAATAGATTTTGAAACACTCTCCAACTTACAGAAAAGTAGCAAGTAAGTGCAGTTGCAGAGAACTCTTCTTCTTCTTCTTCTTTTTAAACACTTTCTAAGAATAAGCTGCTGTCCAGATGTCACCTTATTTCCAAATTCTTTATGTACAGTCTCCTACTTTTATGGGCTGAACTGGGTCCCCTCAGAATTCATGTATTGAAGTTTCAACCCCCAGAACCTCAGAAGGTGACCTTATTTGAAGAAAGTGTCCTTAGAAAGGTAATGACGTTAAAATGAGGTGGTCACATGGGTGGGCCTTAATCCAATGTCCTGACCTCGTCCTGCACCCTGAGTGGGAGTGTGAGATTGGGACCCTGTCCCCTACTCCTCGTGCTCCTGGATGGGACCTCCTGTTCTCTCACGCGTGCAGGCAATCCCAGGCTGGGAAAACAGGACTTAAATCACAATCAAGTGTGAGAGTCAAGAGAGAAGACAATGATGGCAAGAAGAAATGTTACATGCTGAGTGCTGTGTGTGAGGACAGGTTTCATAGCAGGAAAAAAATCATGCCTGGCATTCAGGCGGTGAGTTTTGAGATGTACTTGAACCCTATGACAAGGCTTTAAAGCGGACATACTAAACAGCTTTAGTACTTCTCCAAATCGTGCTCATTATAATCTCAAACAAGGACTTTGAAAGGCATATTAAAAACGCTTCAGAGCTAAGGGCCTATTTCCTTTCTGCTATGTAAATTATTTTGACCAAAAGACAGAATCTAATTAAGCTAAAGCCTTTATGCACATTAAACTAGTCAATCTTCCTTCTCATTCTGCAAATATGCTCAAATCCGAAGGCTGGTCTCCCATGAATTGTAACGCGCGGTTGGGTTCTCTGAATACAACTTCATAATGTCGCAATTCCCATACAGAGCCTGGGGTGTTTCTAAAGTCCACGGCAGGTAAGCAGGAAAATCACACGTGGGATTTCTCCCCGGCGATCATGTCACAAGGTCTTCATGGTAACATCTGTAAAAGGCCTTAAGGTGGACAAAGGCCCCAGTTGTTTTTCTGACCTGAAGATCCCGCTGCGGTTTGGCCGAGAGCCGATGGGGACGCGCCTGTCACCTGCTGTTGAGCCGCTCCGGGTGTTTCCGAGCCGGTTCCCGCGGGGGGCCGCTCTGTTCAAGTCGAGTGTTTTGGGTAACCCGTGAGTCACACAGTTCAGTGTACGCTGTCACTTTGGGACACTTGGCTCCGAGTTCCAGCGCCCGGAGCACGGGGAGGCTCCGGGCCGGAGGGGGTTCCGGCGCCCCGCCCCGCCCCGCCCCAGCGCGATTGCCCTCGGGCGCCCCGGGAGCCCCGCGGCAGCTGCGTTCTCGGCCCCGCGATTCGCTCGCAGCAGGTATAGCGCAGTAACTCGCCTCCGCGGCCGGAAACGTCCTGAAACCGAGTCACCTGCGCGCGGGTTTTTATTTAATTAGCGCAGATGCGGTGCGAGCAGATGCGAGCGGACCCCGGGCAGCGTGGCCGTGGAGGGGGCAGGGCCCGCAGGGCGGGGTCCTGGAGAAGGAGCTGCGGAGCTGCGACCCTGGGCCGCCTCTCTCCGAGATGTGCGGCCCGCGATGGGGCGTCTGTGTGTCCCCAGTAAGGAGACAGCCCATTAGACAAAACCAACCTCGAAACCAAGAGAACAAAGAGCTTGCTGAGGCAGTGAGAGCCGGTGGCGAATGTGCCCTTGGCCCATTGTTTCTAGTTCAAACATATTATGAAGGGAATCCATTAAAAATGACCGATTCTTGGGCCCTGTAGTGGATTAAATGGTGACCCTTCAAAAAAGATGTCTGTGTTCTAATATCTGGATCATGTGATTGTGCCTTTATTTGGGAAGACTCTTCTGCAGGTACAATTAAGGATCTTGAGATGCCCCGCCCGCCCCCATGACAGAGATGGCTCTGAATCCCGAGCCGGTGTCCGTCTGAGAGGAGAAGGGGGCAGACACACAGAGAGGGCACCATGTGACTGGGAACGCAGAGACTGGACGGACATAGCTGGAAATCACGGACACGGACCACCACCAGCAGCAGAAGGAGACAAGGTAGGGGTTCCCGTCTGGGGTCTGGGGGTGGTGCTGTGACCCTGGCCTGGCATTGCTGGGCTGCATTTCTGTGGCCGCAAGCCAGGTTGTGGTCATTTGTGACAGCAGCCGCTGGAGACCCTAAGGCTGCACGCAGGCCCCCTGGAAGCCATCCCACTTCTGAAAGCTCTAAAACTATTCGGATGATCCTATGGTTTTGAGAAATAGTGTTGGGGTGATTGGTCTGGCTCAGAGGTTTTTGACACCTGTTTTACACCAAATCCCCAGAGCGGCTGAAATCAGGGATGCCCCGGCCTTACCCCAGATGCTGATCCAATTGGCCTGCTGCCTGGGCCGGTACAGGTGTGTGTATCCTTGAGGTGGAGCTCGGGCTCCTGCTGGAACTTTGACCCCAGCCCCGCAGCAGCCGACCTGGGAAACAGCCCAGTCCTGGGTCTTTCTGGCTCAGGCCACTCTGCTTACCTGCTCTTTCCTCCCTCTGCCCCTCTGCTTACCCCTTTAAACTGAGGTATCATTTACAGACAGAACACATGGTTGGTAAGAATTCTTGAGTCTTACCGTTGCATAGATCTCTGCAGTCATTACCCCAGAATGTTCTGATCCTAGCCAGCAGTGCTAGGATCTCTCTCAGTGCTAGGATCTCTCTCAGTGTGGTGAATTGTGTTTGTTCCCCTCCTACAAATGTTCTTCTTTTCCCTGCCTGTTTTAAACGGTTCTCGTTACTTGTTTCCCTCGTTTTAAGCCCGACAGACCCATGTGTAGTTTTTCTTTTCTTTCTTTTTTTTAATTTTAAGATTTTATTTATCTTTAGAGAGAGAGAGAGAGGGAGGCAGAGGGAGAGGGGGAATCTCAAGCAGACTCTGTCCTGAGTACGGAACCCAAGTCAGGACTCCATCCCATGACCCTAGGTCATGACCTGAGCTGAAATCAAGAGTCCCTGCTCGACCCACTGAGCCACCCAGGTGGCCCCCATGTGTAGTTTTCCTGGTGTTTTCTCTCTCACTGGGCTGCTTGGATTTATAGACTATTGCTTTTCACTAAATTCGGAATTGGTTTTGGCTACTGTGTCTTCCAGTATTTTTATTCCTTCCCCTGCTCAGTCTCTCCTCTCCTTCCGGGTCTCTAATTTTCCATCTTTAAAGAATCGTCTCTACGCGGACAAGTCCTAGAGCTGTGTCTCCATCCTGATCTGTCTTCTGAGGTCTGAATTTGTGGCTGAGTGCTGGACGTCTGTGTATCAGCAGCATTTCAGATTCCAAAGCTGAATGTATAGTTTTACTCCCCAAACTTTTTATCCCTTGTGTTACAACATTTATATCCACTCTGACACCATCCACCTCCTCAAATGTAAGGTTAGACATTTCAAGGTAGCGCTTTCCAGACTTTGTTTCTTGTGACTCTTCCTTGAGGCATAAACATGTATGTATTCTGTGTGTTCTTGTGGGCTGGTGTGTGTGCATCTTCATTCTAACTTTCCCTTAGATGCTGACCATTGTAAATGGCCACATAAATGCCCTCAGAAGTCCTGCAGTTAAAAGTCTTTTTAACTTTGTTTTAACGTTAAAATGTCATTCAGCGTTTTTCAAAATCTGACCAACTATTTTTTAAAAACAGAGTAGAAAATCTAATAAAATCCATGGAGTGAATTTTGAGAAATGTCACCGTGAGACCATCTCCGGCTGATCTCTCTGCTATGGACGTTGCAGTCCTCATAAATTCGGCTTCCTAGTATCTCCCAGGATACTGTTTCTGCCCCAGAATCCCCATTTCTATCACCTCTCATGACCGTCACACAGTCTCTGAGCAAGGCTCTCCTCCCTTTTAACGTCTTGCCTCTTTAATACAGTCTTCAGTTGGCTGCCAGAATCATCGTAACACAAGTCTCTTTCTTAAAAACTGTCAATGGCTCCCCTTACTGGGAGCCCTTACTTCCTTACTTGGAGAAGGAAATCCAGTGTCCTCAGCCAAGGAGCAAATACTTTTCCCCATCAGCGGCCCTCCCACCTTTTATCTAAGCTGCATCCCAGGCGTTGGGCTGAGTGGGGGGTTGGAGGGAAAGCAAGTGGCGCACCAGGTTTCGGGGCAGGTGTGAGCTGGGTGCGACAGCGGTGGGGCTTGTACCTGGGAGAGCAGCCTCGAGACACAAAGTGGAGGAACGAAAGGACATACATCCTGAGACTAAAACCAGCGCCCTATGCAGAGAAAACGGGAGGACGAAGACCACAACAGGGTAGGGTAGGAAGAAGGGAGGGCCTTGGCAGAGAAGTGGCCCCGGGAAGAGCTGAGACAAGGCAGCGACTGCAGACGAGCTGGACTTTGCTGTGGGGTCCTTGCGCAGAAGGCAGACATTCCTGCCCCCACGCGCAGCTGCTTCCCTTCACCCACGGCGGAGAGCCCCGTCACTTCATTTCTTCCCCAGGCCTCAGCCGATGGAAACACTGTGAAGACTAGCCAGCCCCACCGCTGAAGTGTTTGATGGTAAAGCTGCATTGCTTCTCTTAGGAAAAGTAGACCGAGTCACTGGTCCTACTCACCTGAATAGGACATAAACGTTAAGGAACTGGCCTGAGAATTAGATGGGGTCCTGTGTTAGCGCTACAAGATGGATGGGCTTGTTTCTAATCCTATACGTCCTGCATTCTCACCTCTCTGGCTCCAGTGAGACCCACAAACTGATCTTGCCCTATTTAAATTAACAAGAAGGAACATAAATGTTTGTCAAGAGGGTCTGTGGCTAGACATGTCTTTATTATAGTCTGTCCAGGACAGAATCAGGAGAAGACGAGGAGGTGAAGGAGTGGGAGGAGGTGGGAGATGAGAGAAGAGAGGACTCGGGGTAGTGATGGAGAGAAGGGGGCACGGCGGAGGAGAAATCGTGGGCCCGGGTGCTTGATGGATTTTAAACGAGAGCCATCGCATCCCCCTATTTCCTTGAGGCCCGACTCACCCAGATAATGAGGTATTTGGCTCCTGTTTAAAGATTCTTCAGAGCTCAAAACGCACCGGAATCCTGACTCTCGTGACACGCAAGTCTGCAGGTGCGCTCTGTCTAGGAGGAATCCCGTGGCCCACCGGAGAAGCACCCTCAGGGTTGCAGCCACAGGATCCAAATCCAGAACACTTCAAAGACGGATGTAATCAAGCCGAGCACTGCACTTGCTCCCGTGATCAGATGCCCCCACTGCTATTCCCGAGCATGAGCTTGGAGAACCGGAGCCTCGCGTGGCACAGTTAACCAGAAGCTTCTGCACAGGTCCTTAGCAAATGCGCTGGCATTCCTCAATTAAATAAATTAACAATAGAGCAAGTCAGTATTAATAACACAAATAATGAGGCAATTGCATTTGGTAAGGACAGAAATGAACATTTTTACAATGCTTTGAAATGAAAAATAATGAGCCCATCACGACCTGTGTATTAGTTGAAACTACTGAAGTGACATACATTATTTTTATCTATTTATGTCCATTTCATGCATCTGTAGGCTAAACACAAATTCCTGTCAATGACTGTGACATTGAGCTTAATTACATTTGTCGTTTTAATCTCAACTGTTGCTAAGGAAAATTAACAGCACTTACTGGCGACCCGTCAGAACAGCAGCCTGCCACTTCCAGGAAAAGCGGCTGATTTTCATCATCTGTGCCAAAGACCAGGGGTCCTGTTTGGTTCATCAAGAAATCAATATATTCCTTCAGAGTCTCCTCTACAGACAGAAAGCCATATGCTTCCTCAGCATTTAGTTGTTGCTAGTGTTTACTTATCTCCAAAACAATACTGACAATTGTGGTTAAATAAATGAACATTCCCACCGCTGCCTTCTCGTGTGGCGGGAACAGTAAGTGAACAGGAACAATGAGTTCTCATAAATGAGACCCCTCTTGGGACTAGAGCGTCATTCCTGACAAAGCTCATTATGACACTTCTCTTCCCTCGTGCTGCCACCCCTCCCACGACCCGATGCCGCGGCTCCTGCCAAGTCACCGTCCATGTGCAGCCAGCGTGGGCTGGATATCCAGGGCAAGGAATGCAGTCTGGGTTCTCTATTTGATGAATCTGACCTTTTGAGATTTACTTCTTTTTTACTTTTTTTTTTTTTTTTTTAAGGATTTTATTTATTTATTCAAGCGAGAGAGCGTGCATATGTGGAAACCACCAGCAGTTGTACTGCTGTCTGCGTCGGAGGGATGAGGAAGCTGAATGGCAGCAGTAAGGCGAATCCCCGGTGTCAAGGTCACCCAAGCGGATGGCTCTGGCCGATGCTTTCATTTGCCTCAGAATGGTGGGTCCCAAAGAGATGTCCACGTTCTAATCCCCAGAACCTGGGAGTGTCGTATTAGACAAAGTCGTGATTAAGTTAGGGGTCTTGAGGCAGTGGGTTATTCGGTTCAGCCTTGAACAGGCGGCGCTGAGGACTCTCCCGTGCTGGGTCCCCGGGAGGGAGCACCGCCAGCCCTGGCCTCGTGTCTGCTCTGGAGGTTTCATCGTAATGTCTAGCACACGGGGGCCCCGTGCTGCCTGGCTACAAGGAGATCACATGGAGCAGGAAGGGAAGCTTATTTCCTTAAGCAGTTCTCCCTCAGCCTGTCACCAGGCCGTTTTTCAGGCATATTGTCTCTCTGTTGCGTGTGTACGGGGTGAGGGCTGGGAGGTGAACCACGATGGGAATTCCTGGAGGCTGGTTCCCAACCCCCGAGGGTAGCAACGACTCTGCCTTGCCCCACACACGTGGGCCCGGGAGGGTGGGAAGAGTGAGTGCCTGCGCGAGGGGTCCAGGCTCCGGCTCCTGGGACTAATGAGGCCCTGCGCTCCCCCGAGTTGCAGGGGAGCCCCGGTCAGCCCCTGTGACTGTAAGGCCCACATGAAGGAACACAGGCAGGAGGTGCTTTCCCTGAAACAAGCTTATGGCTTGAGGCTGTGGCGATGGGGGAGCCTTTTCTGCTCTGCTCAGAGCTCCAGACCCGACCCTCCTGTTGCTTCTGGACCAGCCGCCCGGCTGACGCAGCTTCTCCTTATGCGGACGCACAACTTCCCATTTTTGCTCTCTTCCCGAATTCTTACTGTGGCCACTCCAGGCGGACAGAGAGCTATGCTACACCCACTTGGCTACAGAATCCTGTCCTCTTAGCCCCCAACCATGTCTCCACGGTAGCACCTTCTCCAGCTCCATCGTCTAACTGTCCTAATACCCTCGGTGCTGGCCTCCTCCCCGGCTCTCGCTCTTCACACAGCTACCAGCTCTTTCTAGAGACCAGGGGGCTTCCACTCCTGCTCGTTTCTGATGTTCTCCATCGCTACTGGAGAAAAGCCTCAACCCTGCTGTCACATGACGTGCCAGCCCTCTGCACCCCGTGCCCCACGGATAAGGGCATTTCTAGATCTCTCCTGGTGCAGGATGCTTTCCAGTCATGTGACTACACTCTTGTGAGGGACATTTTTCTCCGCTCGCCCGTAAATGCTTGCGGTAAAGCAGAGCTGCCATCTCCCAGAAAGACATTCTAACATCACTCACACTGGGCTCAGTGGGGTCCACGCCCCTCTGGCCGTTGGGAGGGGTGCCCATTCTAAAGGGTGTGGGGACACTCCATGATGCCACCTGTGGTCGGATGCTGGCATCTGTCCTCTCCCTGTCGTCCTAACTAGCCGGGACATCGAGGTCTTATGCACACCTGAGGGCCCAGACCCCCCCACCCGCCCCAACCAGCAGGCGTGTGCTCCTCCCACTGCACACAAAGTCCCCACTCACTGAGGAGGAAGGACGGGATACCCGCCGTGACCACAGCCTTGCCACAAGCCTTGTGGAGTTTGCTTATATGCCCTTGCCCGTGAACTTCCTGCAGTCCTCCAATGTTCTCACGTGTTCAAGTCAGATTCTGGTCTATGGAAGCAAGCTGCTTCTGACATCTGTTTGTTAGTTTTGACTCTATTTCACAGATTTTATACAGTTATGCCACATAAAAGCACAGAGTACTCACAACTCTTTTATTTACACGGTGTAAACTTTAGTAACAAAGTTTTCTTATCTTGAAAGAGGATATTAACTAGAGCAGAAATACTGTCCATGACCGAGTCAGAGACAGCACAGACTATGTTCCATTTCGGGATTTTGCCCTCTAGAGAACCTCCAGGCAGCGTGTCTAAATGCGACGTGACCCACTTCCGGGCGCTTCTCTGTGCTACACACTGTCGTGTCTTACCCCGCAGACGCGGGGGAGTCGGGGAGAGCAGAGCTGGGGGTCCGCCCCCGCCCCCGCCCCTCCGCCCAGAAGCCGTGCTGGCCGGGGTCCTGCAACCGCCTCAGGATCGATTATCTTCGATGATGATAGTTCTGGGGAAGGGCTCGAGTTCGACAAATATGTACCGAAATTCATACTCGCCACTCTCTGGGTTCTGAAAAACAAACACATTTCCAGCTGTGACTTCTGTCCCCGGCTTCCGCCCCGCCCGCCGCGCCCGGGGCCGCGCACCTCCTTCACTTCCAGGTGCACCGTTCCTTGCTGCCCAGGCTCCGAGCCCTGGATGTGGAACTTCACGCGCATGTGCTTCCGCCCGTCCTTCACGTATTCCACGAAACTGTCGGGAGCCCAAGAACACGGCTGCAGGCCCCGTGGCTCAGAAACGACCCAGCTCCCCGGTGCCCGCCGCGCGCACTACCTGACGTGCTGCCTCCGCCCGCGGCGCGTCACCTCCCCGTAGCCCTTCACCGGCTCGCCCAAGGCGCTGATGACCTGTGGGACAGACGCGGCGCCCGGTAAGGCCTCCACCTGTCAGCCTTCCCAGGGAAATGTTTTCTGGGAAACCAAGTGATTTTTTAAGGAAACCGAGAACCTCGGACCCTCTCTAGAGGACAAGTCCAACGATGGAGAAACCGGCCCGACAAGTATGTCTTTCCCGTAGACACTGAAGGCCGCGAGACTGTGCTGGGACCCCCGGCTTTGCCGCAGGTTCCTACTTCCCACAGAAACCGAGCACAAGAGGCGGGCAAGGGTTTAAACACATATCGGAACATTTTTCATGAAACGATTCTCATGGCTCTAAAGCTCAAAGCTACAAGAACAAGACAATTCTCTGAGTCACTAAAGACGGTCAAAGAAAACAATGCAGGCTTCCCCAGCTCTCCAAACAAGTTTGCTTTACCGCCTCTCTTCAAAGAAGAACCTACACGAGTACGTGTCTTTGCTAACTGAACAAAACCCAAAGGCTTCTCGCTTTCCAGAACTGGTGGCTGGGCCTCACTTCACGCCCCCGGCTCAGGAGCACTTCCACGGGAGCACATCACCTTCAGATGCCGGAGGAGCCTCCAATGACCCAACAACAAGCCCGATCTGAAGCATAAAACCATGATTCCTAATGGGAAAATGGACAATGATGTGGAAATGTAGCTCTTCTTGAATTTAAAGGGCACATACTTTGGAGTCTTTCCAAAAACCTAACTGGAGCCTTCCTTAGTCCCTGCTCAGTCCCCCTTACTCAGAGGTGTGTTTCCCTGACGGCCCAGAGTCTGATGATAAGAATCAACAGAGCAAGGAGCCGGAGCCCGACAGCCTGGGGTCTCCTCCCAGACAGGACTAGAAAACGGGGGGAGCAAGCGGGGGCAGGGCCCCAGGGACACCAGTCAGGCACCTGCGCATCATTCGTCTCCCGTCCCAGGGTGACGTGAGTTGTTTCTCACACACCTCGCTCTCTGAGAAGGTGCCAGAGTTTTTGGTGCTATCTGCGGTTTTCCTCCGAGGTATACAGACCGATATTTCAATGAGTCACACTTGTCCCTGCTGAAGCTTTCCAGCCAGAGAGCAGGAACTCTGGCGTACAACGGCTGTGCTGGCTGTCTGTGAGGGAAAGCAGCACGGAAAGTCCTCCTTCCGGCAAAACCCCTAAGAGCATGTGGGCGACTTTTCCGGACGCCAGCCTGCCCCTGGGTAGTGCTCTGGGCCCGCTGCGCTGAGGAGCGTAAGTTTTGGAGTCACACAGACGTGCGCTTGGGTCCTGGCTGTCCCGCTTACAGCGCAGCAATCTTGGTCAAGTTAGCTCATCTCTGGAGCATGAGCCTCCCCTTCTGCTGATGGGACAGTCGTAGTATGTGACACCAGCGGCTTCCGTGAGAGCCAAGAACGACGAGGCACTGAGTGTGGTGCCTGGTGCATAGTGTGCCTTCAGTGAGTGTCAGTAATTACTGCTATGATCACATGGTCATGAATCAGGTTTTTTACAGGCCTAGGAACTTACCACAGGAGTTTAATACTCTGTCAAGGTCTACGGGTTTAGTATCTCTGACAAGTGACCGTCTGTAATCTTGGGATGAAAACACTGCTACACAGACTTCTGGGTGGTGCTAAAGCACTTCCAGTACAGACAGCTAATACTCTAATCACAATCCAACTGTGTGACTCGTATGACTTTATTACCATATAAACACCACTAGTCTCAGAACCAGTATGTGTGTTCTGCTCCCCGCCCCCACCTCAGCCCCGGGATTTTTCCTGATCTTCAGTATGTGCGGGACTCCACCTGGAAAACTAACCTCAGGGTGTGATCTGCACTTTTCTAAGGCTTTCCCGTAGACCTTATTAGGACTCCATGGAGAAAAAAGTTCTTTGAAAACTGCGTAAAACAAGCCACCTGCAAATCACAGAAAAAGAAGATCAAGCAAAGCAGGAACGAGACAAATGTGAAGTCACAAAGGCTTTAGGGTAGTTATTGTACTTGCTGTGATCAACCTGTGATACTGATTCCAAAGAGCACCACCATCAAGTAGGTGAAGTCTCTTCCGGCTTCTTTCACTGTGGAGAGAGAGCACGGCGGAGTCAGACGTGGGCCCGACGGGGGCAGCGCGCGGCTTCGGCGTTCTTAGCATGAATCGGGGCATGTGGATCGGGGACCCATGGCGGGTCTGCATGTGCTCTAGGGCGGCTGCTCCCAAGACTCCCTGTGAATCATGAACCACCTGAAGAAAGTTTTCAAAAGAACCTCAGCAGAGTTCTGGGCTGTGGAATCATACTTTATTTGGTATTATTATTTTAATACTCTTTACTTTCTAAGATGAAGAAACACCTGAACAAGTGATCCAGGCCCCCAGCAGGAAAACACGCTACAGTCTGGGCAGCGCTGGACACATTCTGCTGCTCCCAGATCAAGTGTTTGCTTTGTCAGCTGTGGCCCAAGGGCTGGAAACAGGCCTCGACTCTGCAGTCAAATGCTCTACCACTGAGCTATACCCCCCAGGCCTCGACTCTGAAAGTCACTTCACTTCTCACACCACCTCGCCCCCACTGGGCGCACACACAGCACTAACAGAACAAACTCAGAGCGCTGGGAATGAACGAACTTAGAACACGAGCCTGCAGAGACATGGCGTCTCTACTGAGAAGGAGCAGCAGCAATGGTGTGTAGGAACGGGGCACAGGCAACAGCGTATGTGTACGGTCTCACTTAGGATTTGTGAGCTCTCCTACTTGTTAGACCTTCTGGATTTGGGCTGTCTCATACAGTAACCATACACTATGCATGGCTATTTAAGTTTAATTTTACAATTAAGTTAACTTAAAATTAAATAAACACTCAGCTTCTCAATCACACCAGCAACACTTCAAGTGCCGAACAGCCGCATGTGGCTAATGGCTACCATAGAGACCACATAAAGGTAGAACATTTCTATCCCCGTGCTAAGTTTTATTTGGACAATGCTGCTGGACATTCTGCAAAACAGCACATCTGTCCTTTCTATTCATGCCATATTAGTCAGAGCCCAGAGTAACAAGGAGCATGTGTGTCAGGAAGCTTGATGGACACATGCACTCTAAGTGTGTGTGTGTGTGTGGGGGGGGCGTGAGCCCAGAACACAAATCCAGGGCTCACTGACCACATAAATACAACTCTTAGGGGTACGCTGCATGGGGCATGCTAAGACACCCCACCCCAAATGAAAGAAACTACTGCATCCCATACCACGATGTGTGGTAGGTGCCCCTGGACTCTGTGGGCAACATATCCCACATTTGGGAACACTGCTCCCCCTCGTTCATGGAGTCATCAGGGAGGCTGTTGCCTTTGAGTGGCGGTACCGAGGAGGACAGGACCCTGCGCCAGGACCCATCTGCGGTGGAAGCAGTAGCCCAGCTGGAACCAGATGACTTGACACATGCTGTTTGACAGTTTGTGCCTCTGCCTCTGCATATAGGCTGCTCATTCGTGCTGCACTTTCAATTATCCCCCCAACCCTGTTCAGGCTATCACGGACGAAAGATTATGTACATGTTCTCCATGTTCAGCAGATTACAAAACCATTGATGGGATACAGTTTTGTTTTGTTTTGGTTAATGTTGTCAAAAACTATATGTATCGAAATGACATAGAGCAAAATATTCGCAAAAGTCATCTTTGCACGGTATAATCATGGATGTCTCAACTGTTTGCTTCCTTTGTACTTTTTTTTTTTTACAGATTATTTGTGAAATAAAACAATAAACATTAAATTCATTAGCTCATTTGTGAAAACTCTGACTTTTCCTGACAGAATTACATTTTGTCTTTCCTATTATCTATGTTCTTTCTATTGCTGCCCATGTCATCCAGGGTAAATGCTGTTTTGAACACATTTAATTCTGTAGCATGACGAGTCTATCCCAACATCTGGGCTCAGAAGTCATTCAAGGGCAGTGCTGAGTTGACCTGCCTGAGCTGATCCCTATGGATTATGCCTCATAATCCATATTCATTCCACCCAATTACTCCATATCTATCGTACGCTCCCTGGTGCTCTGTAGCACAGTTACTGTGTTTTCACTGTTTCGCACTCTGTATCTACCTTTTTCTTCACTAAGTGCTCATCCATTTGTGTACAGGAATTCCCTGGCACACCCATTAGCATCCGTTCAAGTGTCAAGCATAGAGAAAATGGAAACTCAAGAAATACTCGTGAGTGGTTCGTTGTTCTAAAGAGTACTGACGTGACTATTAGGAAATTAAGATTGGGAAAATGTGGTTTTAACTTTCATTTTATGAAACTGGGGAAGTGTGCCTCATATATAGAGTTTTAATGTCCCTCGATGAAGTGAACAGGAAACTCAACGGAGATGAGATGGCATCTGTGAAATCTACTAACTTATTATAAACTTCTAAATAATGGTTAAGTTTGACACAGCTCCACACTAAAACTAACCAAAGTTGAGAAAATGTTTCTAGACATAATTCAACAAAGTTATGTAAAAACCAACTTTGAAATCTAAGTCTGTGAAGAAAGCTGCAGGTCTACATTCTCAAATTCCGAACCGTGTGGCACGGTCCTACCTTCCCATTTGTGTGACTTGTTTTTCTATTTTTAGCACCGAACCTGCGTCAAAGGACACTGGCAGCTCCCGCCACGCTGCGACAGACTGATCACTCCCGTTACCTTTCTGGGACGTGGAGACGACGGTTTCCCCTCTCTCACTGTGCACAGACACCTGTTTGCTGCCGTCGTCCCCTACCCTCTGGGCACTCTGCCCCTGCGTCCAGAGGGTCTTCTGGGCGACTCCAAGGAGACACTTCGGTTGCCCCGTTCTCTTCCGCTCCTGCAGACCCCAGCTCAAGCTGGGCGCAGTCTTCAAGCAAGCTTTGTTAAGCACTACGAGCGGCGGGAACAGGCGCTTCCCCGACGACCTGCGCATCCTCTCCGCACACTGTGCAGCTCGTAACCAAGTACAAATCATCATCACAGGAAAGGGCTCCGCTTTGGGAAGATGCCAAGTACGTCCAGCGAAGCTTCACTACCCGATACACACAGAGCCACACATTCACGCCGGCGGTTCTGCACGGCGTGTTCGGCAAAAACGTTAGTTCACGAAAGAGGCTCGTCCACCTCCTCTTCCCTTCCGCACTCTTTTTACTCGAATTAAAGTGTTTTAATTACCTTCCGTACGGACATTCACACACTACCCGCCATGCCTCTGCAAAGTAACCTGGGAAGCCGCGAGGAGTCCTGGGAATAGTAGTTCTAGGCCTTCACTCTTCACAGAGCTACCGCCGGGGGAAAGGCATCAGGACTACAACTCCCACAGTGCAAGGCGGCCAGAACGCGCTTGGCCCCTCCGCCACCTTCCGGGTTCCCTATGCTTGCGCCGCTCGTACTTGGCGCCGGCGGGTGGGCGGTGTGATCCCGCAACTGACGAAAATCAGATTAGCGATTACAGGCTGGGTGTTCTCGTGACCCTCTGAGACGGCTTTAAACTGGGAAATCCTCGGTCTGATTGCGGCTTTGCTGTTCCTCATGGGCAAATGATGTAGCGGAACACAAACTTCCCCAGAGCCAGCACGTGGGGAGGGGCGAGGCCGTCGCAGTGCCCAACGCCAGTGGCCAAAATTCAGGCCCGCTTGCCGGGCGGCGTCCTCAGCATCAGGCCGTGGGACGTGCGAAGAAGCACGGCTCTCGAAGTTTCTAGAACAGCTTCTGGGGCCGAAGGAGAGGTGGTGTTCCCCTTCGCCCCGCCCCTACGTACACGGGGCGGAGTCGAGTGGGCGTGGCGCCGGGCAGCGCGCTCCTCCCCCCGACCGCCGCTCCGCCTCCGGCGCGCCGCTGGGTCTCCATGGCGACGGGACGCGGCCGGCTGCTGCAGCTGTACTGGCGCGGCCTCCAGGCGCTGCGTTTGCCGCCTGGAGGCGTCGGCGCGGCCACGGGGCCCGACGGGGAGGCTGCCGGGCCCGCCGGGTTCAGGTGACTGTCCCGGGGCCGCGGGTCGGGTCACTACCCCGCCGCCCTTCCCCCTACTTTCCTCCGTGGGCCCCGCGCGGCGTGTAGCTCGCGGCTGTCGTGGTGAGGGAGCGGTCTGAAGCCGCGGGCGGAAGTTCCCTCGGGCCGGAGACGTGCGGTTTCCGCCAGTCCTGGTCCCAGCAGCCGACCTCCCCGACGGCCTCCCTCCTCCCCTCCGGTCAGTTCTCGGCCCTGTGGGGACCTGGGAGCCGCGGCGCAGCGCCTCGCGCCCCGCCGCGCGGATGCGCTGCGCCTGTGGGCCGGTGCGGTCCCGCGAGGGGCGGGGAGGGCCCGGGCAGAGCGCGTCCTCCGAGCCGCCCGCTCCTTCTGGGGCCGGAAGGCCCTTTTCTCCGTCTCCCGAGTGTGTAAGGTGGGGAAGCGGACTCCCCGCAGGAGAAGGTACCAGTTTTCGCTCCCGCGCCGCCCGCAGCACGGAATGTCGGGGCGGGTCGGCGAGCGCGCGTTCCCGGGGCAGCCCCGGCGCTTCCACCCCCGGGAGGCCTGCCTGGCGCTTCCCTGCCTTCGCTCCTCCTCGGGAGGGAGCTGGGGCGGGCCGAGGCCGAGGCCGAGGGCGAGGGCGAGAGTCTTCGGCAGCCGCCCCGCCCGGGCCGGAGTCCCGCCGCGGAGCTCCAGCTCGGCCGAAACCCCGCCGCAGACCCCGCAGGCAGGCCCCTCGACAGCCCCTCGTGGGTGTCCAGCCCCCCGTGCCCTCTGCCCGTCTTTGGGACCGAGCGCCGGGCGGGTGCGCTGGTCCCGACGTCCAGAGCCCGTGTCCTTTCTCGTGGGCACCCTGGTTCTGAGGGGTCTTCTTCCGCAGGGAGAGAAGGTCCGGTGGCGGAGAAGGTCCCGACGCGGAGGGGCGGGGAGCAGGAGGCTGCAGGCGCGCGCCCAGAGGATGTTCGGCTTTACTGCACGGGTAATGGTTCGTTTCTCGGCGGAAGGTCTCCGGCGAGGCGCCCGTGCGCGCGCTGCCTTCGTGCTGCCCGTGCGGGGGTGCGCGGTTCCGCGCGGTTCCGCGCGTCCCAGCGCCGGCCAGGCGGAGGGACCGCGCAACAGCTTGCATTCTCGCCATTCCTTTGCGTGCAAGCCCTGATGGTTTGTAAGATACAAAAACACATGCGTATTCTGCCTTGTAATAAACCCAGTCTCTCTGTTTACCTGTAAGAACGGTTCTGTTATTGAACAGTTCAGTAACTTAAGTTGCTTCTGGTTTTCCCGAATCTTCAGGCTATGGCCCCATGGTCGTCCTCGAACCCATTACCCACTCACCCTGGTTTCGGGAGCGGCGCTCTGCCCCTCGGTATTATGGTGATGGTTGGTTCTGGAGAATCGTGCTGGGCATGCCACAAGCCTCGGGACGACTAAAACGGGGACAGGGCCTCCAGAACTTCCGTAGGACAGAAACGGTGGCATTTAACCCGGAACCTTGACCTTTAAATCAATTGGCGACGATTACTAAAATTAGTCCTTATAGAGAAAGCTCCATCAGTGGGGAGCAGGGGGATTTTTATGTGTTGAATCTTCTGTTACTTTGTAGGTTGAGAGAACTACCTGGTAATGACTTAGAGTGCCAGGCATGGGAGCTCGCATGTCCGCCTGTAATTTGGTGAGGTCTCCATTCTTTTTTTTTTAAAGATTTTGTTTATTTATTTGACAGAGATATCACAAGTAGGCAGAGACACAGGCAGAGAGAGAGGGGGAAGCAGGCTTCCCGCTGAGCGGAGAGCCCGATGTGGGGCTTGATCCCCGGACCCTGGGATCATGACCTGAGCTGAAGGCAGAAGCTTAACCCACTGAGCCACCCAGGTGCACCTCAAGTAGGAGATTTCAAAGGACTTTTGAGCTTTCTGCAGCTGTGTGCCCAGATTTCAGGGCCACTGGTAATCCAGAATGGCGCGAATGCCTTTGGAATCACTGCTCCTGCCTAAAGGATTCTGCTATCACACTGTGAGTCCAAACTTTCTTGTGTATGGGATTCTTAGTTTTGAAATTAAAACTGCTAATGTCCCACAGTTTATTGCATAATCAACATATTAAGAAATATTAGAAAATATGTGGAATTCTGTCACTTCAATTCTCCAGCCCCTATTTAAAAACAACCACCACCCCAAAACCTTGTAACCTTGTAATTCTGTGAATCAGGCGTATCACTGGTTAATACCTTGTCTTTCCTTCCAGACCTTTTTCCTTTGTGCGTGTTTAGTTTTTCTCTTAAGAGCCAAATTCAAAAATATGATTATGTAGTCTATCCTGATATAACCTGCTTTTTTCAACTGATCTGTTATTAATGTAGCAGGTTATTTATTAACTGTCTCTGTGCACCAGGCATGTTGTGGGTGAAGAATGAGGAGTGAACAAAACTTACGCAAAAGACCTGCGGATGTGGAGCTTGCAGTTTCAGTGATGTGAACCAAGTAGATAAGATGTGTAGTGATGGATGGTGATAAGTGCTAAGCAAAACACGAAAGAGGGGGCCTAAAGTATATGCGCGTGTATGTGGCGTGTGCTCGTGTGTGTGTGTGTGTGTGTGTGTGTGTGTGTGTAGTATGGGTTGGAGTTTGAGAGGGAACAGCCAAAGGAGTTGTCAGTGGGATGGTGGCATTTGCACGCATACCTGAAGGAGGTGAGGGACCCGCCGTGCCGACATCTGGAAGACGCTGTGAGCTCGTGTCCAGTGCAGACACTTCCACTGTGCTGAAATGTCCATTTCCTGGCTGAGCACTGCACATGGTGTGGAGCCAGGCCGCTTCATCAGTCCGCGTCCTGCTCTGGAAGTTCGTCAGTGTAGACAGATCTGAGATGGACTTTCTTGAGTCACATATTTGGGCTTATTTTCTCGCTTTGGGATATATCTTGTACAAGTGAAATTCCTGGCTTAAAAGAATACACGTGCCTTTAAAGGCTCTTGACAAATGCTACCAGATTGGGCTTCTGTATTGTTGATACCAGTTTGCGCTCCCAGCAGTGAAGGGGTGTTCTTTATTTGGTTCTCACCAGTTTGCTAGACTGAAACGGATCAATACAGCATGTTAATTTACTTTTCTTCGACTCCCTTGGAAAAGACTTAGGGTGTAATAGATTTTATTTATTTATTTATTTATTTATAAAATTTTATTTATTTATTTGACAGAGCGAAATCACAAGTAGGCAGACAGGCAAGCAGAGAGAGGGAAGCAGGCTTCCTGCCGAGCAGAGAGCCCGATACGGGACTCAATCCCAGGACCCTGAGATCATGACCCGAGCTGAAGGTAGAGGCTTAACCCACTGAGCCACCCAGGCGCCCCTAGATTTTATTTTTTTGACACTTTTTGATTGCATAAATATGTATGGGAAAAAGCTGTTATCAATTTACTAATTTTTTTTTTTTTTAAGATTTTATTTGTTAGAGACAGAGAGCACAAGCAGAGGGAGTAGCAGGCAGAGGGAGAAGCAGACTCCCTGCTGAGCAGGGAGGCTGAGGCAGGGCTCATTCCAGGACCCTGAAATCATGACTTAAGCCAAAGGTAGATGCTTAACCAACTGAGCCGCCCAGACATCCCAATTTACTAATGCTTTTAAACAAATTTATATTTGAGGACTCCAGCAGTATTCATTTAAGTTAAGGAAGATTTCCCCAGTCTCTGTGTACAGCTTATAGATACAGACCTCCAGGCTTCTTGGCATGACCACTCATACTGCCAGGGCTCTAAGGGTCACTGGCTGGGAAGTCCCGACAGGTAGTATTATTTGATGAAGAAGTAATAGAAATGCCTTTTACTTAAAGCTTATCTGTTAGAGTCCTTTGTCAAGTAAAGGTATTTATTTGATCTTGGAATATGTAATACAGATTGGCACAGAATTTACAAGAAGTTGACCACTTAAAATAAGGAGTGCTTTTAAATCACTTAAAATGCATATGTTTAAAGATTGTGTACTATGTTGAATGGTGTCCCTCAAATTCATGCTCACCCAGAACCCTAGGATGTGATTTTATTTGGAAATGGGGTCTTTGCAGACGTAATTAGTTAAGATGAGGTCACACTGGGTTAGGATGTGACTGGCGTCCTGATAAGAAGAGCCGGAGACACACAGGGAAGATGGTTGGGTGAAGACGGAGGTTAGAGCTGGTCATCCTAGTGGCCATGAGCTGAGGAACACCAAGGATTGTTACCAACCACCAGAAGCTGGAAGAGGCAGGGGAGGATTCTTCTCTGGAGGAGACTTTGTGGAAGGAGCATGGCCCTCCCAACACCTTGACTTTGGACTTTTGGCCTCTAGGACTGAGACAATAAATTTCAGTCGTTTTAAGCCAGCTAGTTTGAGTCAGTTTGTTAAGGCCGCCCTAGGACACTAACACAATTAGGAAATTGTATTTTACTTCTTATTATTGTGTTAGAGCCAGGTCCGTGGAGTTGAAGCTTTTCTTTTGTGGAAAGCTTTGCTTAAGTAGTACTTTCCACAGGAATACAAAGATCGAGTGCATAGGCGGAGATCTCTGAATAAAGAGGGAGGGCATGGCAGAGCTTTCCAAAGGAGGGCCTCTTCCGCCTGCTCTCCTTCCCTTCCTGTTCTGCTGGGCCCAGATTGGGTACCAGCGGTTCTGCCTAGCTTCTTTGTGTTCCCAGGAACTCACTGGCAGGTTGAGTGTCTTTCGTAGAAGCTGGCATGGAGAGGCCTGGGGAGCCAGTGTTTTTTACCTTGGTGAATTTGTTACCTTTGAGGATCTGGAGAGATTCCCCATGTCCCTCCTGTCCCAGGTGGAGGTGCCAGTGTGCAGATGCTAGCTCGTCTTCATCCAGGGCTGATCACGACCAGCACGATGGCTGGCGTGATACAGACAAACCTCTAAAGGGAGGACAGACTCATTCTCTGGCTGCTCAGAAGCCCGTGGGGAATCCTCAGACGTCTGAATGCTTGCGGGTGTGCACGTGGCGGCGTGCCCATTTCCACGTGGGTTTCAGGTTGTGCTGGGTTGTGGGCTGTATGATCCCTATGCCTCTGAGGGGTGGGCCACACTTGGGATCTCGGACCGTCCTCTGTTCAGATCCATCCCTGGGGCATTTGTTCTTCCACTTCCAAAGATTACTGCCGTTCCTTCCAACATCTCATGGCCCTCATTGTGCCTCCAGTTATTGCCCATATCCTTCCTGATTGTTAGTCCGAATATACACAGGGAATCGGCTTGGTAGGATAAATGGGGGCGGGGGCTAAACTCTTGGTGAACAGAGTACGTACTCGGAGCACGTGCATGTTGGTGAACTGGGTAAGTTCACACGCCGGGTGGGAGGCGGGCCAGTAATTGATGTATGTGTGTTTGTGTGTGTGGTCAAGAAGCATCTCCCAAAGCTTTCCAAGATAACTAGTGTCCGCACCAGTAGCTCTGTCTGGGGGCTGCTGCCTGGAAACTGAAGGCTGCGGGCCCCGTGCCTTCCTGGGTTTCTGGCCGGGTTTCAGATCCCCGCGGAGCCACGGTGGAGCAGAGCTGGTTTGGAGGGCTGTTTTTAATAAAAATGTATTTCAGGAACTTCTGAAAAGAACTAACTGCATAAAATAGTATACCTTATTTCATTGAATCTTAAAAGCTGTTGATTGTAAGATTTACTATTTTTTTTGTACCACTAAAATAAAAAAATAGATGGCCAGTTAAAGTATATTCCATTGAATGTGAGATACTTAAAATGTGAAAAAAAATTGGAGCAGAGTACTTAGTGTTTCCGCGGCAATGGTCGCCAGAGCTAGGGTTGGAGCGTTACCATCCCTCCAAGACCTGAAAAGCTGCAGATTATGTGGGCAGTTCTGGTTCACAAATCTGAGGTTTTTCTTTCTTGACTGAGGCTGTTCTTTGTTAGGTTCCTGCTGTTGCACTGTTGAAGCTGACCACTGCTGAAGATTTCCTTTTGTTCCATTAAATGAGTTTTACAGCACCTCTCTGATATGTTGACAGACTATAAAAGCAAATATTTAATCTTCTTGTTTACTACACTTGATCTTAGCCAAAGGGCCAGAAGCGATTAATTTTTTGTTCAAAACACATCAGAGTGAGTCCAGGTTTCAGACTGACTTACTCAGGACACATGGAATGTTTTCTAGTCCCTCTCCTGTCCCACCCCACTCCCCACTTCCTTCTTTCTTTCTCTCCTTCCTTCCTCCTTTCCTTTCCCTTTCCCGAGATGAACTTTCACAGTGAGTCATTCTTGGAGTTTATGAACTCTTTACGGTTTTGTAGAGGGGACTGGACAGGTCATCTGTCATTCTAATTTGATTTTTCCATCTTACCTTCAGAAAGGGGCCAGGCGCCAGGAGTGCAAGCAGGGCTGTCCTGAACCAGTGTGCCCGGCGGGGAAAGCACTGTGAGCAGCGCCCCAAAGACCGGCTGGTGTCTCTGGAGCGGTGAGTCCTCGTAGATGGCGCTCTTCTGGGGGGCTCTGGGGTGGAGTTCTTAGACAAAGTTCCAATGCTGTGCATACCAAGCTGCTGTTCTGAGCTGAGAATAGAATTGCGTAGGAAGAAAGTACAACATGGAGAGTGTGCTGTGAGTCATCAGCCTGTCACCACTGTCATTATTAGACTAGGTTTATGAAGTGAACTTCTAAAACTGACAAGTAAATTTTCCTTTTTAAAAAATGTTCTTCAAAATTATTCACGTTCTAGTTGATCAAAATGCTTGAAACCATGGAAAGGAGATTAAAGTGTGTTCTAAAAGCTCCAGGGGCCTTTGGGTCTGTTAGTTTCCTGAGCTTTGCAAGCCCATTTTGCCCTGGTAAGGTTCTGCAGGATGTTTTTGTTTTTTTTGTTTTGTTTGTTTTTTTTAAACTAATTGTTTGAACTTGATCCTGAGATGCCTGTGGATTTGTGCTGTACCGAGGCTTCTGGAGCACCACCTCTCTGCTAAGCATTGTCTGGCACCCTGAACACGTGTGGGCACTGCAGATGTTTCCAGTGGGGGGAGTAGGGCTCACATAGCCTGCGTATCGCAAAATCCAGATTCAAACAGAAGATGCCTGATCTCAGGTTTTGGGCTACCAGAGTACATACTTTCAGGTGTTTTTAAAAAGAAATGAGAACTAAAAAAGAATTAAGGACAGCAATTTAACCTTTAAACACTATACTCTGAGAACACTATCTGTCATACAATAATATGATACAAGAAATAGAACGAATATTCATGTGGTTTATCTGTTTGTCAAATATCCGAGGACCTTCTCTGGACTAGATACTGTGCTCTGACACTTTGTGAGTTTCTAGGATTGTCCTGCTTCTCACTTTCCTGTCTCCTTCCCCATCCTCCCCCACCTCCATCCTCTGCAGTATGAGACAATTAGAATCCCACACACAGTGACCCAGTATGGTGTAGATAGTGATTTTTCCAGCTTTGAGGATACCTCATGAACCATAGTTAAGAATGTCTTTGATCCTACCGTTCTAAGTATAAAGTGGGGGTTTTCTGCTTTTGCTAGAAGTACAGGGAGAAGCCTCCTCCCTTCAGCATCTTAGTCTGCTGGGTAGGAAGGTGAACCTCTCTAATGGCCTTTGAATAGGATTTTAGTCTAATTAAATGATTCTTCCTCGATAAGATTTGCCAGATACTATTCTGAAACGTTTTCTTTAAGCCCAGCTCTACATTTCTTTAAGATTACATTTGCTTATAAAAGAGTAACTATGAGTTTTTGTGAAACAGTTGAATCAAGATGTGAAAACTGTGCAACGGGTAATCCAAATGGTCACAAAGTGTATTTTCTTGCAACTTTGCCATCTCTGCGTTAGCAACATTTTGCCGCTTGAAGTGTCTAATTTATTGACTCTGAATGTAAGGAATTTCATTTGGCAGGAGGGATTTAATTAATCCCTAAGCAAAACTGCTTGTTTAACGAATCAGGGAGTCTCTGGTTGAATATCCTCAAAGCTGCTGAGTGGGCGGAGCTCAGCCTGGTGGCACAGACCAGGCACGTCTTGCATTCATCATCTTTCTCCGAGGGTCCATTTTATTCTTTCTCACTATTGTCGCAGTCTTAGGACTGATTATGAAACATTTGATAACCTGACTTTCATTATAATTTAAGAAAGTAAAGTCGTTGAAATCATAAGTGGAGATCGGGGCAAGCCATTTTAAATTGGCCAAAGGGTTTTACTGCCCCAGTTCTCTGTCCCCAGGCCCCCTGCCCCTTGCCCCACAGTCTTCTGTGGCTTGCTTTCTTCCAGCCTCAGGTCCAGAGGTGCCCGTTCCTGACTTCCTAACGTTGGCAAGGCTTTCTGGACATGCTTAGGTTCTGATAGTTGTTTTGTAAAAGTGCAAGATCATAGAAATACATGGGGTATTGAGAATTCATCTCAGTGTCATTTATTTAGGTAATAAATGAGAAAGGAGAAGAGAGTTCAGAAAATCTTATGGGGCTTGGAGTTTCCTTAAAGTGCTGGAGGAAGGCTTCAAAGTGTGAGGATGTGTTGGAAGGGGGCGCATGAGGGGTGGCATGGGTTAGGTGGGAAGGTAAGTGGATATTTCCTATCCCAGCTTCCTCCTCCTCCTCATCTTCTCTTTTCTGAGGAGGAAGATTCTGTGTTATTTTTTAATGAATAGCCAAGAATCTATTCTTTTTCTCTTACTTCATTTTATCTCATCAAAGAAGTGATGGGTACTTTCATGAGGGAGATAGGGAAATCCTGCCTGTGGACTCACAGTGTGTGAATATGGGTAACGTGCCAAGGGAGTTAGCTTGCCGTGACCTTGGGTCTCTGGATTCGTTTAGGTCATGAGGACTGTGGTAGCAGGACATTTCACTTGAGAAACCAGTGGAGGATAAGGATGCAGTTTGCCTCTCATACAGGAGGGGTGCTGGTTGCTCTCTGTTTGGTGGTGAACAGCCAGTTGTTTTCTGGGTAACTTTTAGCTCAGATGCTTGCCTGCCTCTCTGATTTTTTCCCCCTCCCAGGATGCCCCCAGAAATCTTGCTGAAGATCTTTTCCTACTTGGATGCTGTGACCCTGCTGTGTGCTGGATGTGTGAACAGGCGCTTTTATCACCTGGCCAATGACAAGTAAGGAGAAAACCAAATCTCTCTGTCCTCTTTTGATGGTGTTTTGATAGAAGTCATGAAAACTAGTAACACTGTTTTGACTAATTTTTTTAAATTTAAAAGAATTAATTTTGAAAGTGTTTCTAGACACAGATGTAGTATGTCTAATGCTTTAAGTGGTCAAATGGATATTCCCAATGATTCGCATTTATACACTCAAAAAAAAAAAAAAAGGAGTATCTTTGCATGAACTGAAAAAGATCAAACTTGTTATTGTTGTGCTCTTGTCTCCTGTATGGAAGACTGTATCTTCAGTGTCAGTATGTGTCAGTGTGTGTCAGTATGCACACAAGTGGGTTCAGTGTGGGTTCAGGGGAAATAAGTCTGTTCTTGACAATAACTCTAGAATGGATGTGAAGCAATTTTTGTGTCTCTTTCTTAATGACTTCTAATAAGAGGTGAAGACATTCACTAAAGCAAAGTACAGTAAGGCATTTTCATGAAAGAGGTCAATTAAAAATCCCAAACTAGCTTTTTTGGGGGGTTCTTACATTGTTAAAGGATAGAGTTCCGATTGCTCAATAAGTTGATAAATTATAAATAGCTTTGTTTCTCTAAACATCACCTCTCCCCACTGACCTTCACAGGCTCAGATGGTGTAGGCACTGGGCCTTCCAGTGGATTTGGGGCCATACCTCTAGTGATGTTCCTTGCATATTTTCCTTATTAATTATATGCCCATCCCACTTTCTTGGGAGTTGTCCTTTAAAAATATGAGCTTCTGATGCAATTATCTGTGTGTTTGTTTTCTTATTATAAGAAATATCTTAATTGCATACACTGCATTTTATTTTTTTATTTTTTTAAAAGATTTTATTTGTTTACTTTAAAGAGCTAACGTGTGCACAAACATGAGCAGGGGAGTGGGGGAGAAGGAGAGAATCTCCAGCAGACTGCACCCTGAACGTGGAGCCTAACAAGGGGCTCAATCCCACGGCTCCGAGACCATGACTGGAGTCGAAACAGCGAGTCAGGTGCTCTTGCCACTCCTGCTTGTGCTCTCTCTGTCTTTCAAGTAAATAAATAAAATCTTAAAAAAAAAAAAAAATCAGGTGCTCAACCGACTGAGCCACCTAGGCACCCCCCGCACATATTGAATTTTATTTTTAAGAGTCACTGTCTGATATTATAGTCAGTCTTCAAAAAGGGCACGTTAACACTGTTCATTAGAACAATAAATGGGGCCCATTTTGTCAACAACTTGTTGGATTGAAGTTTGTGTGTGCCTGACTGGTAGTCAGAACAGCTAAATACGCTCTTGTCCTCAGATCCACCTCAGTCTTCCAACAGGATGGGGATCAACAAATGAACGTGTCTGGGTTTTAAGTACTTGTTGAAGCGTCTTATACTTGACATTTGTATTTTATAAATAATTACGTGGAACAATCCACACAGGATTTTAATTCTATTAAGAGTGGCACAGGTGGCACAGGTGGCACAGATGGCAGGTGTGGCGGTGCCCGAGGCTGCGCGGGCCCCGGGCGCGCGCTCGCGGGTCGGGAGCCGGCGCGTGCCCGGGAGCAGAGTCGGCTCGGCTGCGGGCGGTGCGGGTGTTCGCCGTGCGGAGGACGAGGGACGCCGGTCGGCGCAGCCGGGGACCAGCTTCTCCGTCCAGGGAGTCGATGAAACTGCGCGCTCAAGGGCTTTTGGCGAAACCGCGTCCGCTTTACCTCGCCGGACCTCGGTCGTCGTCATTTTGCAGCCCTCAGCTCAGGTGGCAAAGGCCAGATGTTCCGGAACGAGACGACGGATCCCCGAGGGCAGAAGACTTGGTGTCGCGGTGGGGTCCGGTCGGGCGGGACTGCGGGGCGCCTCGCGGCTGCGGCGGGGCCGGGCTGCGCCGTTCCGGGGGGCACAGGCCTGCCCCCGGGGCGCGGGGGTCCCCAGCGCGGGGCCGCCTTCTCCTCGCTGCCCCTGGGCCGCGGCCACGTCGTCCCCCGGGCCACGACGCCGAGTGCGGGGACGGCGGTCAGCGTGTCGTTGCGTTTTTCCAGGTGAAGCGCACTTTTCACCGTAGGAAACGGAGTTTAGCCCCGGCTCCGTGCCCCGCAAGAGGCTGCCCCCCAGTTTCTGCCCTTCCCTGAAGGCGACCGTTGGCTGGGAGAGGCCTGCCTGGCGCTGGCGTCGCCCCCGCCGGCTGCCCCCGCCCCGAGCTCCTGGCCCGGGAGCCCCCGGCGCGGGAGGCTCTGAGCTGAATTTGGACCCAGGCTTGTGGCCGACGGGCTCTTGGCAGTCGGGTACATTACTGTTCCCTCACGTCCGTCCGCTGCTGCTGACGAGGCCGAGCGCCCCGCGGGCAGGGGTGTGAGCGCTGGCGGCGGCTGCGGGGCGACCCCGGGGCTTCCGCCTCCTCCTACGCGGACGCGCCTCGGCCGCAGCTTCGCACGCGGGCTCCGGTACACGGTCTGCTCCGTGGGGTCAGTAATAGTAGCTCCTCTCTGGGTTCGTTGATGATCACACTGGTTAACCTTTACAAAGTCCTCAAAGTGAGGACTCAACACAGTGCTCAAAAAATACTGTGATTTTTTTTTTTTTTTTTCGCGCAATAGGCAGCGAATTTTTTCTTTCTTCTCTTTGTGCAAGCATAATGTGTTCCTTGTGGAAAAATTAAAACATAGAAATCAAAAATAACATCCAATTCCATTGCTGCTGACATTTGTCGGTGTGTGTATGTGTATATGGTTCTCTTCTGATCTTTTAAAAAGGTACATACGTAAAAGTACACAATAGGAATCACCAGGTGTATTTCTTGTTATCTCTCTGCAATCTGTTATTCCATTATTGCTGTAGAAAGGTGGTGGTTTGGAGATGCCAAAGACCATGAGATCACTCATTTCAACTTGACCCTGGGAAACAGGCTTTTCCTTTTAGGGTGTGTTTCTGGGGTTGGTGAATCTGAAACACTTGCCTCAAACTGCAGTTCACTGTAACACACGAGCGACTGTAAATGTTCGGTTTGATTTATTCGTGGACTCGGACTGTTTAAAAACAATTGTGCATCTCTGAGGTAATCTGTTGCTACTGCAGGGCATGCCAGTGTCTCTTAGTTAATGTAGCTGCTCTTCTTCCCCAGTTTTATTTGGTTCAGAATCTATACAACTGCATTTTCACCTAAAAGATGTAACTGGAAAGTTAACTCAGCAGAGAAGACCGCTGTATCTATGAAGTCACTGTCGGTTGAGGATAAAGAAGCTGGATATTGGAAGAAAGAATTTATTACAAAGCAAAGAGCCTCTGTAAAAGCCGTGCTCGCTCAGGTTCTCCAGCCTGTCAACCCTGACACAGGCCTTCCCGTCAAAACCAAAGAGGCCCTCAGGTACAAGCGCCCTCTTGAGCCATGCGCGGCGGTTACTTGAGGGCCCCGTTTAACATTTATGTGCCTGTCACTGTGGGAAGGATGACAGAACCCAGGGGACCCTGTGTGTGAGCACATAGGTGCAGCTTAGCCTGTAAGGGACCGTCTTTTGATAGATTCGTATGTTCCTGTGCACTTGTTAGCCATATAGTATTTCCCAATTCCGTATACATGGCCCGAAGTTTTTATGCGAAGCAGAAATAACCTAGGAATCTGCTGTAGTCAAGCAGGAGCACCCAGAGCACCCTTCCTTCTGGGCAGAACTTGTGTATCGCCAGTTCCGAGAACATGGGAGGCGTTCAGTGACTGATGGGTGAGGAGAAAAGCTCTGTAGAGAGAACCATTGATGAACTGATCATTTATGTGGGGTGCTTTTGGAGAACATCAGCTTCAGCTTTCAGGAATTAGATACTTTAGAGATGATATGTGTAGTCGACTTTAGCGGTTTTTTTTGTTGTTGTTGTTTCATTTTTTTTCCTCCTGCAACAAGGCAATCATTTTTAGCTTTTCTTTCTCCAGAATATCTGGTTTATGTTGGGTAATTATATTGAAAGCAAAAAATGGACAAGAGTACGTCATGGAACACACTGATGTTTCCGTACATGATTCATCAGTGACGATTCTGTGGTATGGCAAAAACTGGCCACAGCTGGCCATGCTGGCAGCCTTAGATTTGTGTGGTGTGACGCCAGTTTTTATGGACCGGTCTAAAGCCCCCTCCAAAAATGGGTAAGTACTAATTCAACAAAACCTTTGGGTGAGAACATCTTAGGTATAAATACTTGTACATTAA
Organism: Mustela nigripes; assembly: GCF_022355385.1. Lineage (NCBI taxonomy): Eukaryota > Metazoa > Chordata > Mammalia > Carnivora > Mustelidae > Mustela > Mustela nigripes. The sequence goes on along the minus strand of NC_081564.1, from coordinate 87,146,430 downwards.
AAATACCATCAGCAGGGGCGCCTGGGTGGCTCAGTGGGTTGAGCCTCTGCCTTCGGCTCAGGTCATGATCTCAGGGTCCTGGGATCGAGCCCCACATTGGGCTCTCTGCTCAGCAGGGGGCCTGCTTCCTTCTCTCTTTCTGTGATCTTTGTCAAATAAATAAATTAAAAAAATACCATCAGCATATTTTAATTTGGTTTCATCTTAAAGACTTCTCGTGCATTGCAGATCACTATAGAATAGAAAAAGAATGGATTTTTAACATTTATGATTAGATCTAAATTTAGTGTCCTCATATGTTAGTTGTCTGTAACAGAGAATAGTATTCTCGTTAACAGAGAATAGTATTCTCGGTAGCAAAATTCCTAGGTGACTGATGGCTAACCTTTTGAGTCCTTAGTTTTAACCATTTTAACACAAAGATATACAAAGCTATTATATCTATTTTTAGTAAATGGTACAGTAATCATAGTTTAAACATTAGGTCCTAAGGTAATGATTCTTACTTTTATGTGCCTTTCTGTTGGATTGACTAGATGTGTGACCTTGGGCAAGTGGCTTAGCCTCTCTGTGCCTCAGCTTTCCCATGTGTGGAAGGGATTAGTGGTGATGGTGAGGAATGCTGAGCATGTGTGGCTGTTGTGAAGAGGACCAGAAGGTTTCACTGTCAAGTGCATTAGTCAGATCTGTGGGTGTCCCTTGCTGATGTGCACCGAGTCCTCACTTAGGGCTCTGTGCTGCGTCCACATGCATTCCAACTCTCTCCCACTCACTCTGCTGGTCATTAGTCTCTTTCTCTTAAAAGCCAGATGCTGTCTTCTCTACCGTCCTGACCTCCGAGTGTGAGCACAGCTACATAGAAGGCACGGCGAAGGTAGAGGTACACAGGTCATAGCTGCCTTCTCCAGGGTTGGTTTCCTGCCCTCAACTGCCTCCTTCACTGCCCGGCATCCATTGATGTTGCCATGGCATCTAACAACATCTGATGTTGTTCCTACCAGCCTGCGTGCTGGGGTTCCACCCCAGGTTTCTCTCACACGTCACATGTGTCCTTGGGATGGAAGGTATTATTGTGGTGCGAGAGCATTCTTTCATAGCTTCCCTGGACACAGACACATTTTTACAACTTTGTAACCCAGGACCTTGTTTTAGCTTCAGCTCTCTGGTGCTGATACTTTGAGGATGTTTCAGGATTAGGTTTCTCCTTGTGCTGGGAATGTGAGCGTTGGGCTTCTCAGTGGTGATAAAGCTGGTCTCATTGTATTCTGAAAATAAACTTAATGCTACTAAAAATAACACACGAATGATTTTCCCTGATTACATTACTGAAGATATTTCGGAAGCATGTTCACTTTTATAATTGGTACCTGTATTTGGATAAATCTTTGAAATTTCCTATGGTGTCATGATAGACACCAGATTTTTCTAAGATAGTGTTTAGTTTCATGCACTAGGAAATGGTGTTTGGAGAATCAGTCCACTGTCTCTGTACTAATACAAACAATATGTTACTTGGCATATCACAAAATATTATTTAAAGTATTAGGACAACACTATTAACATCAATTAAGATGGTCATGGAAGACACAGTGGATAGGCTTGAACTCTAAAGCTGAGTTAAAGCTATTTTGCTCCTGAAAACTGCCATATGAGTCAGGAATCCTAGATACCGTGCAGTGGGGGGAGTGCTAGAATTCATTGGGAAAATTGATTTAGTGTAATTTATTTCCATTAAAACTCAGTGGACTTCAGAAAGTGTTTGATAAGCTGTGGGGAACAGACATTGAAAGTGTTTTTTAGGAATCTGTTTTGAGGGGCTCTTTGTTGCAAGTGGGAGAGTGAATGCTTTTATCATGTAGAAATTCTCACATGCATCTGTGTGACAGCAAAGGAGAAACTTGGTGATTGTTATTTGAGTCTTTTTTGTTTCCTCCGTGAGAAGATTTTCAAGAATAGTGAAAGCCTTATTTATGTAATTTGCAATTTGAATTTTCCTGTATTTGAAACCTTTCTAGTCAGACTCATTAAATTTTCTTTTCTGCAAGTATTCTCCATGCTGTGATTTATGCTATATGTCTCCAAGGTATTAGCCTTCATTTCTCCTCTCTGTGTGGCCTGGGAGGCCGAGGCACATAGGGAGTTCGCCTGTTCTCTCTGGAGTCTGTTTAAACTGCTGTGCAGCTGTGGTCTGACTAGTCTCCTTTTGGGCCCACTGAAGAGTGTGAGAGGAGGGTTTTCATGCCCTGCTCAGCCTCATCTGTCCACACTGATAACCACAGAGGCAGTGACTACCGTTTCTAAGCACCTTGGGGTTGGATCTAAGGTTTTCTTGACGTCGGACTTAGGTTCCTAACCCTGTGTTTGGCTTTCTCCCTGTGTATTCTACCTAACTGGGGTATATTTTTAGGTCACACATCACACACACACTTGGCGACCACCACTCCCTAACTGGTTTTCAGCCCAAAAAGTCCTTTGAAGATTGAGGGAGAGACCAGGTTAGTCTGGAAGCTGCCGATTTGGTTCTGATGCTTAAAGCCTCCCCCTCTCACGCTTCCACTTGGAAACAGTGCCACCGCAGAACTCCTTAGTTTCTGATTCTTTTACTAAGTGAACATTTGAATACCTTTCTCCTGCCAGCTGGTGTCTTAGGTGCTGGAGAAGAATGCTGGAAGGCCACATGGCCCCAGTTCCATAGGGACTTGCCTCAAATGGTAGGCTATGTTTATTGGCCACTGAGAGCTCACCTGCCTTTAATTTCTACATCTATATGATTTCTATATATCTATATATTTTATATAGATATATCTATATTTATCATTGTAGCACTTTAGAAGTTTCATTCTGTTATTTTTACCTCTTATGATGAATAGCAGAGTTGTGTTTCCGTACACATCTGAGTTGTTACTTCCTCTTGGACATTAATTCAATGCGCAGTTCACGGTGGATCTCCTTCATGACAGCAGTCAGGAGATTTTGGTTTAAATTCATTTTCCAATATTAAAATGTTTACCCTCTCTGAATTATCCTTGATAAAACTTTAAAAGGTATATATATCTGCTTTCAGACAGCACCTTGAGACCACCTCCTTTTTGTCATTTAAAATATTTCATCTTTGCTTATGCATTATATCCCTTGATTAGGAGTACATATGGGAATCTACTTTTGATGATAGCATTGTGCTGGGCTCTGAGGGGAAGAGGAGAGAAGATGGTTCTTTTTCACCCTCATGACTCTTTGACTTCTGACTGAGCTGTTGAGTTGATAGTAAGAGCGAGGAGGAAGGGAAGGAAACCGGTTGGGTGGGAAACTTGGGTGTGTCCATTTTCCTGCTATTTATAGGAGTTGTTTATGTCCCGACCCTGCCCACAGCGTTCATTAACGGGGTGCACATTATTAGCGTGCTCTTCTAAAGTCTTCTTGGGTACACTAGACAGAACTGATAATACTCCAGATGTGAAAACTCATTTCTCTCTTTCCTTTCTTTGGCATGGATGTACAAAGACCTCGGTGGCATTCTTTAATTGCAAAGTACAATCTAAGTAAGTTAACTGAATCCACCATGATTGGCTGGGACAGCCTGATTCGGATCTTCTGTCTACACCCAGGCCTCCTGGTGGGGCTGTGGAAGGTAAGGTTCCGTGCCTGCCTGCACTATGCCGTCTCCCTCCCGCTCCATGTTGACTCACCGTCATGCATGACCCCAAATGTGAGGTGCCTCCAACCTTCCAATAACCACAGTCTGTTTTATGCTCCAGCAACTTCATTTTCCTAGCTAAACGACCCCCTGTTCAGTGGAGGCCCCTCTACTGTTCTGCTGTCACCAGTGATAGGTGACCTGCTCCTCTCTGCATGGTTTTGTTCATGTTCTCCCTCCCATGTCATGGGAGCCTCCCCTTCCTCCTTCCCAGCAGTCCCTGCTCCCTCCTCCTCTCACATCCCGTGTCTGCCAGAGGGTCTCTTACTGTGTATTTTCCCAGTCTCCACATGTGTTTCTGAGCCGGTACCTGTGGCCTTACATGTAATCTGCCTTTCAGGAGACAGTGTCTAAAGAGTTCTCCTCTCCCACTAGATGAGGTTTCTTTTTTCCTGGGGTGAGACTGTTGACTGGCTCCTTCCTTTGGGGTTACTTTCTGGGAAGTCACTTCGGCCACGAGCATAACAGTGTGATGTTCCCTGTGCACCACATGTGGATGGAGATCCGTGGCCTCAGTTTGTGGGGCTTTAAGATGGAAGTTCACAAATGAGAATAGCAGTCCACAAGTCTGAGTGAGGCCCGACAGAACTAAGATCTACGGCATCGACCTCTTGTCATACTTTGTCTTTCTCAACCTGCTGGGGCCATCAGTTTTCCTATCCCTCCCTCGCTCTCTGTGTGAGGGTGACTTGTAGCCCACACAGCAGTTGGCTTGTTGGGCACCTCCTTGACTTGAATTCATCTGTGTGTTGGCGTACGTAGTTATGAGGACCCTGGTTGGGCCGGTCATCCTCTGGCTGGCTACTGGAGAGCGGTGCCTCAGATTGACCATTCTGGGTTATCTCCACCAGTCAGTGTCAGCTGTGAATTTGGGCAGGAATGGATGTCTGTTCCTCTACAGTCACATTTTCTGCTACTCAACCTGGTGGCTGAATCTGTTCATTCCCACTGGCTTTGCCAAGTTAAGCAGGTACTCAAGAGAGGAACCTGTGCCACTAATGTTAAGTATTTGTGGAATTAATCTTGTATATGTGAAGGTCTTACCAGTATTGTCTTATCTTGGGAAAGATTTTGAAAGAACCTGGAACTAACCATGTGTATTTTCACGATGCACGTATAATAGAGTATTTTGATATTTCACAAGTGCTGGTGATATGATTGACATCACAGGATGTTAATCCTTTTGGTACCACCTGCTCTGTGTATTTGGGTGAATTGTGGTCCTGCTGTCAATATACTATGGAAATCTTCCTGGATGGTAATAATGTATTAGCAGGAATAATGCTTTAGGACTGTGGTGATCTTGCAGTGGTAAGAAATTGCATCTATCCATAAGATGAATGTGCTGCGACCTTGTGAAAGATTAAAATATTTCAGTTGAAAATGTATTCTTTCTAATTAACTTTTCAGAGGGAGGAAGAGCTGGCTTTTGTAATGGCAAATCTTCATTTCCATCACCTTGTGGAGAAGAGCACGTTAGGCTCAGCCACTGTGTATGTATTTATATGTGGGTGTGTTAAATTTTTGTATAGTCAATGTAAAGGATTAGAAGTTGATACCATCTTAATATCCTGAGAATAGCTACAAGATCTTCTGTTTTCAATCAGACACAAGCCAACAGGTGTAATTATTTAGCTGTTGCTAGAATAATTGGATTATTCATGAGCACACATTTGCTTTATTTGTTCTGGGTTCAGGATTATGTTCCCAGTAGAACAGTATTATGGGGGCAGGATAGCGTGTCATGAGCTTGTTATACAGGACAGTGTGTCGTTACCACAAGATGCCGGTGCCTCAAGATGCTTCCCATTCTTTGCACTAACGTGCGTTTCCATATCTTGCAAGGCACGCAGACATCTGGCCAAGTCAGGTCTGCAGATGCATTTTTCTTGGTCCACACAGTGTGTGTCTTTCAATGAACTTGAAGGTCTTTAGTTGGAGAATATGCTTTTCATCTCACGACTGCTCTCATACTCAATTTTTTAAAAAAATTATCTGAAAAGTTCCTGGATGCTTTTGAGTTTGCTGCCTTACCCCAGTAAGGTTTTTCTTACTGAACAGAAGTGTTCATCACAGCTGTGGCTCTTCAGCCAGGGTTCCTGCTCTGTAGGTCTGTTGTTTGGTGCCTTCTCCTGCCGGGCAGCTCCATCGTGTGACACCTGAGACTCCGGATGAGCAGAGCTGTCTTTGCAGAGCTGCTGGCCTAGGCACGTCCCAGAAACACGCTCCTCCATGGTCATCTGGGGCATACTTATGGAACTCATTCCTTTGCCCGTTTTTATAGAAGTTGGTGAGGGGAACACAAGGCGGTTCTTTCAAGTTCCTGGTGTGGAAGACTATTGGGAACCCTGTAGACGATTGATAGGAGCTGGTGTTTGGATGGATGCTAATTTTTTTTTTTTTTAAAGAGTATTTTCAGCTTAAACATTTTATCTGTGTTGTTGACAAACTTGTGTGTATGTTTTGTTTTGCTTTTTAGCCCCTACGAGCTACCTCCTCATACCCCTCTTTTGGATGACCACCCAGAGTACGGACTGCATGGCTACCAGCTCCATGTTGATATGCACAGCGGTGGAATTTTCTACCTGTGTGGCACATTTCGCAATCTCTTTACCAAGAAAGGTGAAACTAATTGATTTTTTGTTTCAGTATGAAATTAAAAGGTTGGAGACAACAGGGGACCAGTTTTTATATCTGAGTTAAGAATTGTCTCTTCACTGATCATCTGTTGACACTCTGTATTCCCATACCCATACCTCATCCTAGGACTTATGAAATCCCGTGGCTAGATCTAGTCTCTTTAGTCTTGGGCTCTGTCTCCTTCATTACAATCTCTCTGCCTTCTGGAATATTCTCTACTCATCTTTTCTGCTGATACTTTCCTTACTGTTTAGCCCTGCTGTGCCTCCCCCGCCCACCCCAAATTTCTTCCCTTCTTTCTCGAAGGAATTCGAGAAAGTGTAGCATCTGTCCAGGATAAGAATAAAGAGAAACCACCCTTCTGTATATACTGCATCCATGTTTCTCATGCTCACCAAAGCCGAGACAAAGACTGGAGAAGGCTGAGAGGGACAGACCTCAGTTGAGTGAAACGAAAGAGGAATGTAGACGGCCCCCTGTTCTGCTTTGTCTTGTCGTTTCCTCCTTTTTTTTTTCTTAAAGATTTTTTAAATTTTACTTGAGAGAGAGAGAGGGAGAGGGCACAAGCGCGGACCAGCAAAAGTAGAGGGAGAACCAAGTTCCCCACTAAGCAGGGAACACGAAACCAAGCTCAATCCCAAGACCCTGGAATATGACCTGAGCTGAAGGCAGATGCTTAACTGACTGAGCCACCCAGGTGCCCCTCAAGTTAAACATTTTTGGAAACAATATTTTATAGGGGAAATTTTATACTTCATTTCTGAATATCCTGCTTCCCAGAATTCTTTCATTTAATAGATTTGATATCCATTACTAATCCTTGCCTGAATCAATTTAATTTAGAGTTTAGAAAATGGTAATTTTCTAATTTTTGGTGATTTTTCTTATGAATAGTGATTTTCTAATACTTATACATTTATTACCTGAGATTTTCTAAAGAAATTCCCCACATTAACTGGTGGGCTCCTGTAGTGGCAGGGTTAATGAGCTTTCTCTTTGACCACCAATGGTGATGAAGGACTTGATGTTATCATCACTCCATGTGGTGGGGATTATTTTGAGTGCACTCTCTCTCTTCTTTGCTGTTTAGTGTCATTGTGGACTCTTGTTTTTTTTATTTAGTCATTAATGTATAGACAACTATAGACATCATTCTTTTTGAAGCTAAAATTGTCCTTGGTTTGGTCAGTGGGTCTACTTCAAGCCAGCTCCTGTGCCCTTTTAATACACCCTCATTAGTCTTTAAGTCTTTGTTTTTTAACTCAGGATTTCTAGGTTTTTCTTTGCCTGTTGGCATTTTTATTAGAATTATGTCAAATGTGTATATTGACCTAAGGTGAATCAACATCTTTGTTGTTGAATTTTCCTCCCCAAGAATGTGGTTTATTTTTCATTGTGTCCAAGAATACGTACATGTCTTTTAGGGTGTTTCAGAATTTTCTTCATACTAGTCTTACACATTTCTTGTTAAGATCTTTAGTATTTTATCTTTGTTACTTCTTTTAAATTGTACCTTCCGTTTGTAATGTTTTTCATGGCTTGGTCTCAGGCCACTTCATACAGCAAGTTGGGAAGTATTCCTGCTTACTTCTGGGGTTTTGGGGGGGCTTTTACATGGAATTGGTAGTAGGTCTCCTTAAATGGTTGGTCACCTGGGAAGCAAGCCATCAGGGCCTGGAGCTTTCTTTGTGGGAAGGTTTTAACTACAGCTTCAATTTTTTCTATAGATAGAGGGCTACTTAAGTTATCTCTTTCTTCTTGCATGAGCCTTGGTATTGTGTGTTTTTTAAGACATTTGTCTAAATATTAATTATGTTAAGATCAGTGGGGTAAGGATTATTTTGGCTTGCTTCTTCTAGTACAAATTTCTCTGTGAATGTTCACCAAATGATGGGCCCCTATATCCATCGTTTTACTAGAGACTGAAAAAATGATGTTTCCTTAGTTCAGTCATTCCCTCTATGCCCATTATCTAGTATCCTTCTGTAAAGAAGAATTTTCTCTTATCATCTGTTTGGCTACCTGAAATGTGATTAGTTTGGGAAGGGCAGGGCACGTGCTTGAGTCCTTCTTTTTATTTACAGAATAGTGATAAATGCTCTACTAGTCTTCAGAGATGACTTAGAGGGTTTTTTTTTGGGGGGGGTATTATTTTGAACTCATAGATTAAAAAGTCTAGTTTATGTATTTTCAGTCATTATTCCTTTTATAGTTATTGTGATGCTCAACTTGTCATCTTTTGTGGTCTTTTGACATGACATGATTCATCTTTGGTAGCTTGCTTGTACTCTAACATGACCAGATACCTCAGGCTCATCTTATCTGTTTCTTGTGCACATTTGGAATTACCTGTTTTCCTGAGGAGCTCTGGTTCCCTTTAGTTCCACTACACGATGGCATTTAGAAACAATAACTTGGATCTTGGAGATGCACGTTGCTCTTGGGTTTTCATTCCCTTTAGCGTTTTCAGTAGGCAGTGCTAAGAAGTTTGTAATTTTTATAGTGGGAAGAAATAAATCATGCATTCATGTAAATGAAAGATTCTAAGGTTTTTAATTAACTTATCTTTGCCTCTATACTTGTATCTCTTTCTCAGGCTGAAAATCTTTGTCCCAAACAATATCAAAATATTTAATAATTTTAAAATGGAAAACTATTGATATTGTTACTAATAATGAACCCACTGACTGTTCTTTTAGTTAAGATTTTCCTGCTGCTCTTTATGGGCTTAAGATGCACCACGACAGAGAGCGAAATCATCCAAAGTAATCCCGTGTGTGGTTATGCTGCCACTTACCATACAACCAGAGTGATTTGTTTCAGTTGATTTTTTTATTTTTCGGGATTGCTTTCCTTCTATATTTACATTAAAAATTTTTCATTCCACATTTACATGGTTTATGGTTGAAACTATAAACAAGGAAGCCCGGGGAGGTTTGCTCCCACCTTGTCCTTCACCCCTGCTCTCTCCCTTCCCCCAGTGGTGACCCTGTGTATTGATATTGGCCTTTGGCTTATTCTGTAGATGCTCTTTTCTGAATATACAATGCTACAGGTCCGCATGTTTCTATTTCTCCCAGCTTTTCTAAAGGGGCACACTGTACTCCTTTTTGAAAGTTCCTTGCTCTTTTCCAGTTGGTAATAGATTCTGGAGATTACTCTTTAGAATGACATGGAGATTTTTCTCGTTCTCTCTTTTGAAACCAGCTTTAGGTAGGCAGTTTGTTAATGGTTTCTGTCTGTGGTTTCCAGGATTACAGAGAGTGGTATAGTAAATAAATGACCTTTTCCTTTTATATTTCCTTTTATATTTCGCCAGTTTGTCTTTGGAATACTTTCTGAGGATTTCTAGGTCAAAGGGCAAATGCACATATACTTTTGGAATAGACTGTCAAATTCCCTTTTATGTGGGGGGATTTCTAACTTAATAATGGTATGAAGTCAATAAAATGTTTTATTACTGGGGATGTTTGTTCTAGGTTTGTATTATGTGTTTATACAAGGCAGTTAAGGAACTTTCTATTCCTAAAGTACTTGGATTTAAAACAAAATATTGAGAATGGTGGGTAAATGTCAACTGTGTCTCTGGGCAGTACTGATGCCCACATGACTCCGTCTCTGTGAGGCTATTCATGTAGCCGGGTTCCTTAGTCTGTCTTCTAGTGGGAAACATCCTGGAGCTTCTGACAGAAGCTTCTCATGTCATGTGTCTGCTTATTTTTAAGCTACTGTTGGTATTTAGTGTTTTTCCATTTACACTCAGATTATTTATAGTTTCATTTTTTAAAATCTGCTTCTGATCTGGTTATAATCAGGTTTTTTACTTTTCATTGAATCAGTTTTTAGTATTTATATGATTTCCTAGAATGTTGTCTGCTTTGTGTAGGTTTATTTTGATCTCTTTCTAGCTTTTTGAGTTGGCTGCTTTATTGTTTAATTCTCAGGGTTTCTTGTTTTTTTTTTTTTTTTTTTTTTTTTTTTTTTTTTTTTTT
>NC_081564.1:87097286-87134786 GCF_022355385.1 Mustela nigripes | reverse complement strand
TACAAGCTGGAATGTCCTCCGCAGGTTCTGAGAAACTCTCTGGGGGTACCATGTGGTATATTTAGTAATTCTGGCCCTGTCATTGCAGTGGGGGATGACAGCACTTTGCCCTGCGTTTTAAGAACACTTTCTCTCCCTATCAAGGATAAAAGGTTTTATCATCGTGTCCCTAGCGTTGATGTGGTTCTGTCCACTCTGTGTCATCAGTGAGACGTGAGAAACCCGGCCCGATTCTAACGAGGCCATCTGTAGGCAGCAGAGGAAGCAAAGGGGACAAGGTAGCATTTGTTTATCTGATTCATTCGTCAACAAGCAGTGAACGCACATGTGCCGGCCACAGGGCATAGCTGTGTCTGACACGGAGCCTGCTGAGCCAGGTGGCAGGCACATGCGGGGCACGTGGGATTGCTGGAGGGTCCTCTGGAAGGGCAGACCAGGTGACCAGCGCAGTGTTCAGATAGGGTAACGGTGGGGGTCCAGACTACTTAGCAGGAGACCCGGGGCATGGAAAGGGCACAGCTTTAATTAAATATGACGTAACTTCTAAACGGAGCCTGAATTTGGTATTGTGTAGGGTCATTTCCAGCATTCCACCTTTAAATAAGAATTCTGAGGACATACCAATTTAGTCCACAAATTCCCTGTGGTTTTATTAAAAAATCCCTATGGGAATTTATGATGCAACTTGCAAAATTGAGTCTACATCCATTTAGACATACCCATGTGCATATAGAATGGCTGACAAAATTTTTGTTTTAAAATTTTAAATGTGAGATAATATATTCTTTCCTACATATGATGTGTGTACAGACTACGGAAAAACAAACAAACAAATAAACAATAAAACCCATGTAACCACCACACAGTTTAGGAAATGAACCATTACCAGTAACTTGGAAGCCACCTGGGTGTCCCTTCCGGCTGGTTCTGTGTGTTGTGTTAACCACCGTTCAGTGTACTAATTGTTCCCTTGCTTTTCTCCTTCTTAAAATTAAACTTCTTTGTATTGTGCACCGACACAGAGAAATGCATCAAACAGGTTATCGTAAAGCAAACACTCATGTGATCACCATCCAGGTCTTGATTAAATTTTGAAAATGCATGGAGGGGACTGGCCAGACCTCATGATAACCCACTGACCAGGAGTGTGTGGTGTCACAGAGATGGGAGCAAGCTGTACACATCTTTTGTGCCTCCAGAGTCTTTTATCAGATTATTCTCCCAAATGTGGGGCGCACCACACAGCAATTACTAGCTGTTTTAATGAGTTGTACCACGATATACCTGTGTGTGTGAGCATGCCTCCCTCTGCTAGAGGACGCATGTGTGTTCCTCTAGCGCTGTAGTGTAGAGCGCATCATATAGACTCGTTTGGCTAAAATGGGCTGAGAGGCTCTTCAGAATTGTCTCTGCAGGGAATACACATAATCCAAAGGCTCGTGCCATGTTTATATTGAAGTGAAATATCAGAGTGAGTTCTGGCCAGTTGAGATGCTGCCTCTCTGTCACAGTATTTTCTCTGAACAAGTCAGCCCTTTGTTCTCTTTTCTTAACTCTGTCTCATGGACTTTGCTACAAGGTTCTTTAGATTTTTTTTTTTCCTTTTTACCACACATGTTACTGTTACAAACAAAGTGGAAGACCCTGGTTAGTTCTTGGTGCCTGGAGTGGGACTGCTGACACAGAGAAGTGGTCAGGTCCGAGTTGGTTCGGTGGGAGATACCCAGGATGAGCAGGACCTCCGCGGCTCCCCACCAAGGCCCCTGCGTGCGGCAGGCCTGAAGCCATCGCTAATGCCTCTAGGATCCCGGCGCTGGCCTGGTGCGCTGAGTTCCCAGGCTGGTGACCGTCCAGCCCTGCAGGATTCTTCAGCTGCCTTCACCCTTTCCGATCAGAGCGGGCGCTCCACTCTGGAGTGCTCAGGAGTAGCCTAGGACCTCATTTTATAAGATATTGCTCAAGCTTCCAGACATTATTTTCCCTCAGTCAGACATTGTACTGAGGGCAGGAGTTCCTCCCTCTCAGCACTACCTCCTTGTGAATGAAAGGATCTGTGTCCTTCCTTCTTTCCTGAAAGTTTTCACTCCCTCCCCTTGGAATTTTGTAGTATTCCTCCCCCAAGGAAACTGAGAAGTTTTCTCTTTGTATTTTTATGTGTTCTGTCACCTTGACAAGTCATGGATGGATTCAGAGGTTTCTTAAAAGGATCCATATTATCTCTCTTCAAAGAAAAATTGATGATCCCTCTACCTGCCCATACTTGCTACCTGCTTCTTTGTGTATGGTCCCTAAAATAAAGCTAAAAGGATGTTTAGGAGAAGAAATATTTTATCACCTAAAGTGGATTTATGAGAGGCAGTGGGTAGGAGAGATAAACAGTGAAGGAAATAATGAAAGGGGTTTGTGAGTGAAACCGTGATTTAAGCTTGTAGAAGTGTAGTTTCTTTGTCTTTGTTCTTTCAGAAATGTGGGTGGACTGCTGGCATTGGTACCCCAGGGCCAACCCCGGGTTCAGTGATTCACTTGGAGAACTCACAGGACTTAGGATGTAGTAGTATTGATGGCTAAGGTTTGTTATGGTGAACAGGTACGGAGCAAAATCGGTAGGGAGAAGGTATGTGTGGGGCCTGCCCTGTGTGGGACAGTCGCCTGGGAGGTGCTTATTTTCTCCCGGAATGAGTGTGAAAACATGCATGAAAAGTTGTCTGCCTGAGAAGCTTGTTTAAAGACTCAGAGCCCAGGGTTCTTTCTGGGGACTGGTCCCTGGCACTGTTGCAGGCTCCCAGAGGGCAGGATGCGCAGCATAAACCACGTGGCTATTCCGATGACGATGGGAGGAGCCGCTGCTGTGGGTTTGGAAGGACACGGTGGGGACACAGGTGGACTCCCAAGTGCTGGGATGGGCACAGGCCGGCCCCACCAGCAGACAGTCCCCGGGCTGCTGTGTTGACTCTGCTCCGCACGACTGTCCGGGAGCATGTCCCTGGGAGTGTGGCCCAGCCTCTGGAAGGAGCAGGCAGGAATACTGCAGCTGCGTTTTGAAGTGTAAATAGAGCTTGAAAAAAGGCATGATCATCAATGCAAAGTATGAAGGAAAGTGTATTTTTTGATCTTTGTATCAAGCTAATTATTACCAATTTTCAGAACCTGAAGGAAAAGGGTTTTGCCCAGGACAGCATGTTGTAGCCTTTTTATCAGGATTGGGAGGGAGCACGATAGAAAAGAAGCACAGGGAAAGGATTTTTAAAGTATGTTGCTTCTGTCATTTGACTTTTCCAGTTGTTAGAAAAACGCATTTAAAAACGAATGCTTTTTTATTATAGGATTTAAAATTTCTGAATATACAGAAGTTTATAAAGAAGCAAATAAAAATCACCCAGGACAACTATTGTTTATATTTTGGCCCATTTTCAAACACCCAGCTCTGTTTCTATCTGTGGACCACATTCCGTGAACAATGACACACTCTGCCTTTTCCCCCCTTTCTGCTGGGGGCATTTTCCCATGTCACTACATCGTTTTAGCACATTTGACCTTGAAAAGTTGTATGACCTCCCATTATTCGGTTTTATCATGATGTATTAGCCCACTTTCCTAATGGGCCTTTTGGTCTTGGCTTTTTATGATTGTAGTGCTATTGTGATGAACGTTATTTTGAAAAATATTGGCTGATTTGAGAGGTGAAAGTGACATCTGGTTGTTTTACATCTGCATGTGTCTTTGAATGTTAGCCTGACTATTTTCAGAAGCTGTTGACTACAGTAGAGGTGGATGGTTGTAGCGGCCGCTGGGTAGGCCGGGGGCAGGCATCGTCACAGGAGCCCCCTCGCTGCTGCTGCTCACAGGCACGTGGCCATGGCCAGCACTGTGTCCTTGCTTGCAAAGTGTGGCCACAGCTGAGCCTGCATTCCAAGGACTCTCAGCGTCAGGTAGGTACTAGGGGCCCCGCCATGATGCTTGGCCTGGGCTGCTGCCCTGATGTCCGTTTTTACATTTCTCTTCTAACTGAATCTCCATGTGCTTATTTGATTGGTTCTGTTGTTTCTATAATTTATAGGAGTTGTGGTTTTTTGAAAATATTTTCTCTATTTTGTCTTTTGCTTTTTAAAAAAAAGTTAATTTGTTTCATTGTGCCAGAATTCATTGTTTATGCACCACACCCAGTGCTCCGTGCAGTACGTGCCCTCCCTAATACCCCCACCAGGCTCACCAAACCTCCCACCTCCCTCCTCTCCAAAACCCTCCGTTTGTTTCTCAGAGTCCACAGTCACTCATGGTTTGTCTCCCACTCTGGCTTCCCCCAACTCACTTCTCCTCTGTCTTTTGTCTTTTAAAAATTTAGTGTATATCATTTTTGGATCTCATGTGTGTAAACCCACACTTCCTTTTGATTGACATAAAATGTACAAAGCCGATGGATTCCCAAGCCCTTCCCTCTTAGGACTTTTTCTGTTGAAAATAAGCATCCCTCCTTCTTATGTCCCTACCAAGCAAGAAGATATTTTGAGCTTTACTTGTGGGTTTTATTTTTCCAGTTTATTTGCTTATTTATTTAAGTCATCCCTACGCTCAGTGGGGCTTGAACTCACAACCCTGAGATGAAGAGTCACGCTCATCCGACTGAGCCCACCTGTACCCTCTCATGTTTCTGTTATGAAATGATGTGACCCTCCTCCAATATGAAATTTCTTACTGATGAATCATCTACGTTTTCTCTATTTTCATCCAGATAGTCTTTTAGTGTGTTTAATAACCACTCAGCCAGATTTTAAAATATCTCGTTTGGATTTTGACCAGATTTGCATTAAATGTGTATGTCAGTTTGGAAGGCAGGCAGTGATCTCTTTCCTTTTAGGGTTTCAGACTTTCTCTTGCCTTTATTTAAGTCTCTGTCGCTGCCCTCCTGAGAAGCATTCTCTGTGTGGACCCTCCACTCACTGAGGCTTCCTTTTTGTGTTGCCATCATGGGTGAATTTTTGCAGCTCATGTTTCCGTGATCTCTTAGATTCAGGCTATGACCTACAGAGTTTCTGCAACATGCTCTTCATTAAAATGCTGATTAAATAATGCATGTTCAATACTTATGTCTGTAAGACACACTAGAATATGTTGGGAGAAAAAGAAGTATCAGTTTCAGAACTTCCTTTTTCTCCAGAAAAGTGGGATTTCGGTTGTTTAGCAGCAGAACCTGATAAGCCCAGATACCCTGTCTTTAAAGAAATTCTGCTTATAAAGTTTTAATAGTTTGTTTCGGATGTTTTTCATATGTAGTGTGTTATCTCATTTTTACTATTGTGATTCCAAAAATAAATGACTTGTTTTGTTCCTTCTGTGGATACTAATTACTTTCTATGTTTCCAGGTCAGATTATTCTCTCTAAACATTTATCATAACAGGAAGACATTAGAAATAGTACAGTCCTGTCTGGATGGTGATTATCTATGAAAATTAGAACAGATAATTCTTTACAGCATCTTCATTGGTGGGGGTTAGTACATTTTCCCTATTTTGTCCATCTGGTAAACCATAATGAAAAATCAGGATTACAGATTACTGTTCACAGAACAGGAGAACACATCGCCATACCTTTTATGCCAGGGCTCTTCAGGGGCTGAAGTACTCGATCTGGAGGTGAGACAGGCCATGTGATTTGTGGGACCCAGTACAAAATGAAACTGCAGGGCTCCTTGTTAGAAATGGAAGGGTTTCCAAATGGCGGCAGAAGAGCCCAGGCCGTGTCCAAGTCAGGCCCAGTGAGGAGAGGCGTCTGTGTGGGTCCCTCTCGTCTCCTGCTGTTCTGCACTGACTTCTGTGTGACATTCACCCTCACATTTTGAGTTTTTTCTTTCTCTCTGGTGATTTGAATTTTAAAAACAATTCAAAAGGAAGGCTATGAGGTCTTTATTTTGTTTGTTTTCACTTTCTAGGATATTGTTTAAATAGTAAACATTGTGATTTTTCATGGATATTTATTAAGGCAATACTGAAAAATGGAATCTCTTAAAATAAGCAGTTTGAGGAAGTTACCCCTAATAAGAAACATAAGAAATGGGTTTTCTAATTTTTCTCTTGTGTGAATTTAATTGTTATTAGAACTGTAGACCGTCAGGATGTTGAAATTAGTAATGCCACTTCTTAGGTCACAAAGATGTTACCGTCCATGAATTCTGTGTCTTCAACAGACCTTTTTGGGTTGTTTCTTCTTCTTTCTTCTTTCCCTTTCTGCCGTGATTTTCAGGGCACACAGCTGGGGTTCCGTGTTTGGTGTCAGTCACCTGAGAGCCCCTTTCCTTATTGCCCTGTGGCATCCCTGCGTTGGATGACTAAAACTCTGCTCCCCGTGACTCTGCTTTCCTCACTGAGTGCACCCTGGCCCCTTGGGGGAAATCACCTATGCGTGACCGTTGGTGCTATCAGACTCCGATTTACCCCTTGTTGCGACCCAGAAGTCTTAATCAACTCGCGTCAAGTCCCCTTTATGTGTCATGTAAGGGCTGTTTAGATATGATCAGAGCCCTCTTCCTGCTCTGTTCCTTATTCTTGAGCTTACTACCTGCTGTGCTAAGAAACATTGTCACCTCTGTGCTTCCTGATTTTCCTCTCTCATCTGCTGTCACATTGTCACTATATTACAGTCTCTTTGTGTTCTTGGGTTCTTTTCTGTTTCAGAGAAAAAGATGTCCCACTTCTTTCCAGAAAGTATATCCCAGTTTCTGTTCCTAAATATATCTGCCCTGACCTCCTCTGGGACCTGCATGGAGCTGTTTGTGTCGCAGCATCATCTCAAATATGTTTTCCCATCACCACCTTCTTATTTTTTCACTTATATTCATTTTTCTGATTCAAAAATTATTTTTAAAAGGAAAACCCCACTTCTGTACAGATGAAAACAATTGGCTGAAAACTATGGAAAACCTAACCTAAAACTGGCTTAGCAAGAGAGTTTCATGTTGAAAAATCCAGGAGAAGGTTTTATTTCAGACAGTTTGATGCAAAGGCTTATTGCCTGTCAGTGGGACTGGATATGTCTAGACAGCCTGTCTGTCCCTGCTCCTCTCTCCCATTCTGATTCTTCCTGCTTCACCGTATTCTGAGTTATGCTTCCTCCTTTCCCAGCAGCTCTGGCTAGCTCTAGATCTCATGTCCTAGCGTGAGGTTCCCGTTACCAGCACCCCCTCCCCAAGAGTTTCATTGCACCTACTTGGCTGTAGTTGGCTTAGGAACTCATCCCTGACTCAGATTTGTGCCAGGTGAATGGGAAGCTCCGTATCTGAGCCTGGCATCTGAAATATGGAGACTGACCCGGGGGTGTGTCTTTGAGGAATATAAGAACAGGCTTGGTGAGAAAGGCAGAACAGATGCTGGAGAGCCCAAAACAAATATACATACACCTTGTCCCTAAACATCTTTGGAAAGAGTAGCCTAGAAAAAGTAACGTGTACTCAAATCAACTGGATTGAGGCAAAATTGGTCCAAAGGCATGGAAGAGAGGATTGGGTCTTGTGAAAAATACCTGAAAAAATCTAAATTTTGACATCAATGGAAAAAGTTATTTTGAAACATTATTCAGTTAAGGAGCAGTGAGTTTTTAAAGAGTCTCCGTACACACTTCATCCTGTTGAAAATCGAGTATTGTCACCAGCACCAGGCACAAGACCAGCAGCAAGTGTAGCCTGTTAAGGGTTCTTGCTAGTATGAGAGAAGTAGAGACTCAGAGACTTAGGAGATTTTACTGATGTTGTCAACTCCCCAGCTCTGGACTCGGGAGGGAAGTTGTCTACGGATTTGAGTGTTCTCCTCTTCCGGGCTCGTTCCCTCGCGGCTCCAATTCATTTCACTCTTGCCGTCCAAACAGCAGGTGAAACTGGGGGAGAAAGTTCTGATCCTCATCACACTCAGAGACCTCCTCTCTTTTCATAGTCCACGATCTGTGTCTGTATTGAACTACTGAAATTTCATGTGTATCAGGGGTTTGGAAAACAAGAGAGGTATCTGAAAAAAATTAGCTGAGAAAAAGAGAGAAGCTAGATGTTGCCTTGAAGGGATCTATGATAGATACCCAGCAAGGAAAGGGGGAAATACTCAAGATTTTCTCACCTGAAGAGCAGGTGCCTATTCTATCGATCATTTGAGTCTGATGACTTTTCTGTCTTGTTATTAACTATTCCTTTGTAATGTTGGTGTCTCTGCAGGTTTCAGCTGTTAATACTTGATGACATATTTTTGAGTTTGTAGGGTCTTCCTTCCTCTTTACCCAAGATTTACACACCCGCTTGGGAGTTGCTTCCTGACGTCCAGTCCGTGAATTCCCGTTGGTCTCTCAGATGGCACGCGAGGGCACCACTCAGTGCCCAGGCTTGTGTTCATTGAGCCCGGGTTGCCTTTCCTGCCACAGCCAGTACTGTTCGTCTCTCACCCCTTCTCTTTTCTCCTTGCTTGCCTTAGCAGAATCATTCCGTCAGACCAACCAGTCCGTCTCTCCTCCCAGCATTCTTTACTTCCTGCCTTTCCTGGGCTCTGTTTATGGGGCAACAAATGAATTCTAAACATGGCTGAGAAATGAGAAATGTTATTAGTAGTGCCATTAATCATGCCATAGAAGACGTGACCTTTATTCCCAAAGACAGTAGGTTATTTTAGGAAACATCTAACATGCAGAAACAATCCGGTACAATGAAATGTTCAGGTGGATGTGCAGCAGGGCTTAGAGAAGGAAGAGATTAGTGTAGGATGAAGGTGCTCTGAGCTGCACAGGTGAATGTTGAGCTTTTGAGGGACTAAACTCCCTAAGGGAAGAGGAAGAAGATGTGAGGACACAGATTTGGGCATTCCCAGAGTTACAGGTTGGATAGGCAAAGAGCACCTCCTTGTCAAAAGCAGAAGGGAGCCTTCAGGTTGATAGAGCTGCTAACAGCTCACCTTCATTGAGTGCTACTTTTTTGGCAACTTTTTATTTTGATGTAATTTTCAACCTAGAAAAAATTACAAGAATAGTACAAGAACTCCCACATACATTTTTCTGATTTTTTTCCCCCACCATAGATAGTTTTGCTTTTTCTAGGACTTTATATCAGTGCGATCCTACAAAATGTACTCTTCTGTGGCCAGATTCTTTCTTTCAGCAAAATGCCTTGAGTTTTATTTATACTGTTGCAAGTCTTGATGTCATTCCTATTTATTGAGGGGTTAATACTCTATTGAATGAATATGCCACAATTTGCTTACCTATCTTCCTGTGGACGGACAGGGAATATCGGTTGTTTCCTACTTGGGGCTATCCTGAATAAAGCTGTTACAGAATTTTTGTGAAAGTCTTTTTTGTGGAGATAAGTTTTTTATTTCTCTGGACAAAGTACCTAGAACTAGAATTGTTGGGTTTTGGGGGAGGTTAATGTATTAAAAATTGTCAGACATTTTATTATGTACAAGAACATTTTATGTATAAGAAATTGCCAAAATATTTTTTTTAGAGTGTTTGTGCCATTTTATATTGCCAGCAGTGTTGTATGAGTATTCTGGTTGCTCCGTATCCCAGCCAACATTTAATGTTATTAGTCTTTTAAATCTTAGTTGTTCCAGAGTGTGGGAGAGAGATTGATCATCGTGGCTTTCATTTTTGCCTCTCTAATGGCCAGTAGTGGTGAGCACTTTTCTCTGTACCTCTTGGCCATTTTCCTATCCTCTTTTTGAAGTGTCTACTAATCCTTTCACCTTTCTAAAGATAACGACTTGTCTATTCTTGAATTATAGGCGTTCTTTATGTATTCTGAATACCAATCCTTTGACAGATAAATGTTCTACAAATATCTTTTTCCAATCTGTGGCTGGCTTATTCGCTTTCTTAATGGTATCTCTAAAAACATTTTTTTATTGAGACATAATTGGCATATTACAGTACTTTCTGGTTTATGGTATAATGATTGGATATTTATACATCATGAAATGATCATTGCAATAAGTCTTACCATCTGTCATCAGACAGAAATTGTTGGCAACTTTCAAGTATGCTCTACAAATATTTGACTGTAGTCTTCATGCTGTACATTACATCCCTGTGGCTTACATATTATGTAACTGTAAGTTTGTACCTCTTGACGTGTTTCACCCATTTTATTCACTCCTCTCCTCTAGCAACCACCATTGTGTTCTCTGTATTTATGAGTTTTATGTTTTTGTTTTGTTTTTCAGATTCCATATATAAATGAAATCATAGGGTTTTGTCTTTCTGTGTCTGGCTTAGCTCATTTAGCATAATGTCCTTTAGGTCCATCCATGTTTTTGCAAATGAAGGATTTCCTTCTTTTTGGTGGCCAATAATATTCCAGTGTATGTGTGTGTGTTACATATTTTTTGATATGATTTTTTATATGTATGTTACATATTTTTTTCCATTCATCATTAATGGACACTTAGGTTGTTTCCATGCCTTGGCTGTTGTAAATAATGCTTCAGTGAACATGGTGAGGCAAAGGTTTTTTTTGACCTAGTGATTATATTTCCTTTGGACAGATACCCAGAAGTGGAGTTGCTGGATCATATAGTAGTTTTTTAAAAAACATTTTTGAGGAACACCTATACTGTTTTCCATAGTGGGAAGTGTAAATTAGTTCAGCTACTTACCACCAGCAGTGCACTTGGGTTCCCTTTTCTCTACATCCTCACCAATGCTTGTTATTTCTCGTTTTTGTTGTTATTGTTGTTTTGTTTGTTTTTCATAACAGCCATTCTGACAGGTGGGAGGAGACCTCTCTCGGTGATTTTGGTGTGCATTCTCTGATGAAGAGTGATGTAAGCATCTTTTCATGTATCTGTTGGTCATCTGGATGCCTTCTTTGCAAAAAGATCTATTTAGATTCTCTGTCCCTTTTTTAATTGGATTTTCTTCTGATACTGCGTTTTATGAGTTCTTTATATATTTGGCATAGCAGCCTCTGTTGGCCATATTATTTGCAAATATTTTCTCCCATTCAGTAGGTTATCTCTTCACTTTATTGATGGTTTCCTTTGTGGTGTCGAAGCCTTTTAGGTTGCTGCAGTTCCATTTATTTACTTTTGCTTTTGTTGACTTTGCTTTTGGAATCCGATCCAAAAATGTGTTGCCAAGACCTATAGCAAGGAGCTTGTGTTTTTTTCTAGAGTTTTATGGTTTCCACTGGTGAGTGTTAGCTCTAGTGAAGGAACCCATGCCACTTCTAACCTAGTTATAGGAAGGCTGGGGAGGGCAGATGAGTAAGCCTGGGACTCACAGATGCAGGAAGTGCCACAGATTTGGGGAGCTGGAAGGGATTCCCCAGTGTATATTGTCTGCTAAGTCTGTATTATAGATTCTCAGTATTTAAGAAAATAGGAGATTATGTTTCCCCTTTTGTATATGTTTTAATCTTCTATAAGATCCGTCTTATAATAGACACATAATGTGTGAATCATGTCTCTGCCACTTAATGGTATGACCTCGGATGATGTACTGTTCATCTCTGTGTTCATCTCTGTAAATTCAGAAAACTATAATACCTAATTAATAGTAGGATTTTAAGATATTTTAAAGCAGTTCTTTTAAGGTACTATATATAAAGTGCTTGACCCAGTGGTTGGCATACAGTACTCAAAAGTCTTGCCTATCTTATATATATACATTTTCACACATACATTCAATGCACAGATTGTTTAAATGCAGGGTGATCTTAACCTTTTTCTCTGATAGATACAAGCACTTACAGAGTGTGCAGAGAGAGCTCTGACCTTTCAAGATCCTGCAAATGTTAAAGTTGTTCTGAAGTGGGAGAATATTTGGTAATAAAATAACAACAGTCCTTGCTTCCACAGAGATTTCATGTTCATTAGCTGAGACAATTGCCAGTGAGATGTTATTGGCTGTTGTACTTTGGGGTCCATTTTCTGCAGTGTCCTGAGGACAAGCCACATGGAAGACGAACTCACGGTTTCCTGCCTGGCTGCTGGCGTGCACGCCAGCGGTCGGAGGTCTCTCTCGGTTTTGCACATGGTTGTGCAGTAAGACAGAGCAGAGCAGAGCCACATCTGGTCGGCTCAGAATGTCATTACCGCGTCTCCTCTGAGGCTTGGCTTTTCACTCATCTCCTCCCTGCTTCGGTCCAGCCCTGCCGAGGGGACAGGGAGCTGTGGCTGGGAAGGGTCAGTGTCATTTGGCGTTTGCTCCCCGCACTGGGGGAGAGGAGGAGAGAAGCTGCGCCGTTCTCGCTAATTACTCAGCAGGGAGGGGACGCCATGGTGAGCTGCCTCTGTCCTGGGGACAGACAGGCTCCCGGTGCCCTCCTGCAGGGCTGGAAAGCTCGGCTCCAATGGGCTGTCCTGCTCAGAGCCATTACTGTGTCGTGGGAGAGGCTGTTGGCAGAGCGGCACTGAGGCTCGGCTTCAGGGACGACACGGTGCCGAATTGCTGGGTAGGGCTTTGGCTCCCAAGGCAGCCTAGCTTTGGCTTTATTTTGTTCTAAGGTCAGAGAACATTTGTTCTTCCCCATCCTTCCACCTGCTTTGCCCCGTGACTCCCTTTGCCAGGTAGGAATGAAGGAGCTGTTAACGTCCCGCGTGCTGGTCACTTTTCAGGGCACGCTAGGAGAGTGTGCGGAGTGCCTCGTCCTGGAGGCTCTCCGAGCATCAGGCCTTGGAAAGTGGAACCTGCATGCCTGGGTCGTCATGGGCCCTTGCTGGAGGCCAGGTGACTCTTAGTCAACATTCATGTCATCAGAGGAGGGGCAGGGCCTCTGTCCTTAAGCTGTTGGCAGCAAGCGCAAGGATTTTTACTCGCCAATAAGCACGTGAGAGATGTTGTCTCCCTTCGTGTGCGTGGGGCTCCGCATCCCTTCCATACGGCCCTGCTCCCGAGGTCCTCCGTCCTGGGGACATCGCCCTCCTTGCTCCCCAGCACTTCATGTCTGGGCCACTCTGGCATCAGCTTTCTGAGAAGCTCCAGTTCCTGTGTACTGTTGTCCTGCTGTGAGCTTAATCAACTCAGGAGAGCCTCGGCCTCCTTCGCAATCTCTCATCGGTGACAGGTAAGATCCAGGTTCACCCCAGGCGGCTCTCCCCACCCCACTTTGAGGGGGGGCCTCACGTTTCCAGGGTCCACACTCGTGTCTCTGTCTCTGGAGCACGGGCATGCTGCCGGCTTCCAGCCAGATGCCTGCGTCCAGGACATGGCTAGATGAGGCATTCTTTATGAAGCAGCAAGGCTCGAGAGTCTTGACTTGTCCCACATGGGTATGGTGTAATTTACAAAATCTTACATTTTTTCAGGATCCATTGAAAATGGATATGTGAAGCTTGTTGTTATAAGGTTTAAAAATAACACAGAACACCTACCTCTTATTGGAAAATTTGGCCTCTCTTGGAGAACTGATGTTTTCGATGGCTGTATAAAGGTAATTTGTTTTATTTTCTTAATGTAACCTGGCTTCCGTGTAATAAAAAAAAAGTCTGTCAATGTATATCTATGATACTGCTTTTTAAGTCCTGGTTTTACTATTGTAATGTCTGAAGATATGTGCACATTCTCTTCACTTTTGGCAGCCAGTTATCAGTTCAACCAATGCTTGAGTGCCACCTGTCTTTTGTGGAGTGTGGCGGAGCAGGAGTGGTGCGTAGTATGCCGTGACATTTTGGTGTCCCTGCCATCCCTTGAAGCCCCTCTGTCTGTCTGTCTGTCTTGTGGAGAGAAAGTGGAGCTCTAGATTGGACCGCAGAAGTAGCATTTACTCACTGTCTTAACTGCTCTTACACCAAGTTATAAGTCAGGATACAGAGACTTCCTTGAATACCCTTCCTTGAACAGTTGCATCAATTTGTGCCTCACCAAAAATTCGCCACAAGGATGGGAGAGTTTATGTAGTGGTTGGGAGTCGGCAGGGAAGGAGGGAAGAAAAGGGGCGGAGGAGGGTGAGAGCACTGGAGACAGAGTTTATTTCTTCTGTGATCTCGTGCCCATGGCTGCCCCTGCTTCTTGTTCTCCATCTTCGTTTTACGGGATGAATCGGACTTGTGTATCCCTGGTGAGCCAGTGGCCTCTGTCTTCAGTAACATGCCTCTGTACGAGTGTGGACGCCTTGTTAGAACAATTACTGATGGTCACGAGAGCATGTTCTCATTGAGTGTTAAAAACAGCTAATTATCATTAATAGCTCTTGGGCCACTTGCTGTTTGATACAATGAACTGCTTTATTCTCTTTATTTGTAAAGAAATATTTAAATTTTGGTACAGAGTATTTATCGTATACAAAAGAATATTGTTTCATGTCTTTAAGAACACAGACCTGGCTTTTTTAATGGGTCTTATAAAAGTATGTACTGAAATATTAAAGTTGGAGTAGACCTTGAGATCCAAGAAAGGCAGAATGCAGATACAGAAGACTTAACATGTCTGTGTGGCCATAAAACTGATGTAATTTGTTCTGTGTTTTCTGGTATTTGGAGCAGGATGAGAGCAGAGGGAGGGAGGTGGAGTAATTCTGCAGAGAAGCAAAGCTCTATCCCAGCTCTCATTGTCACACACAGTGTCTCTGGTGGGACTTTATGTAGGGCAGACTAAGCTGCGGAACAGACCATCCTAAATAGCATTTTAGCTGCAAATGCGGGGACAGATTTTTTTACAACAACCAGAGGCCAAAGTTGTAGCTTCAAAATGAGCTCCAGGCCGTGATTCTGTAGGTCACTAGACTGACATGACTGAGGAGTGCATGTTTCCAGCAAAATGGCTGTATCTGAAAATGAGGTTTCGAGTCCTTGAGGTCAGGCCTGGACTGCATGTCCCCGCACACCGTCCCCCCCGCAGTTCCTTCTCCCAGCTGGGCTCCGGGGGGAGGTGGAGTGGGGGTCCGCGGCTGAGCCCTCTCCCACGGGCCAGCTCCGGCTGGGTGAGGACCATTTGTACTTTCCTGTTCCTAATTTGGGCTTCGGTATTAGGACTGAGGTGTCCTCAGAGTTCCTAAAGGAGAAAAGTTGAAGTAAGTGATTTCCTTCCTGTCCCTTGTGTTCGCCACGCAGATCGGGGATTTCCCTCAGGCATCTGAGCAGTGTAACTAGTGAAACTATAAAACATGTTTTAAGAAATTGCTCTCAAGATGTCAAAAACATTTTATGAACAAGGGTAAACTATAAAAAGGTTTCTTAGATACATGTAACTATTAAACACCAGAAAACAAAGTGGCATGCTTGTGGTGAAAATTGTGGAAACAGCCTCCTGGCCTGTCGCCCAGCACGCCATCGGGGTGCAGGTCAGTGAGGAAGTGTCCCCCAGGTCAGTGACTTTGTGCCCGGGACGGATATTAACGATCGTGGTAATGACAGAGGGAGGAGCTGCCTGTGGCGCCGTGTTGTCGAACTGCCGTGTGGTCACGGGTGGGCTCCCGGAGGGCCTCCTGCTTTACCGTGCCCAGAGGGGTCTTCTCCGTCACAGGAGCACGGGGGCGTGAGGGCCGCCAGCCCACCCTCGCTGCCCGGAGGCCATTCAGACCAAACATATCTGTCACCTGAGTGACTACAGTCCAGTGTCAGCAACTCGTTATTTTATGTGGGCGATTACTCAACTGTCAACATTTAAAAACATCACATCTTTGCTGATGAGTTTTCTTTTTCTTTTTTTAAAGTTAGATTGTGACCTCAGAGGCGTAGTAGAGCTGCCTGCCGCGGCTGCTGTTAGTCCCGAGTCTGTTAGTCCCAGACCTGCTGCCCTCTGACTGGTCGCCGTGGGTTCACAGTCGCGGCGTGGACGGCCGGGGCGGTCGGCCTGCTGCGGGCTTCGGGAGAAGTCCATGTCGTCCGACCCAAACACTCTCATGCCTTCTCTCCATTCCTGGCGGAAGTGCTGAGGGATGGAGTTTCCTTCGGGAAGGCTTTTCTCATACCCGTCCCTTGTCCTTCCTCCTTCATGCTTTGGCAGTTTTGGTGTTATTTTAATGTTACTTTCAGATCTGTACGGTGCTTGACATCCGTTGTGATTCAAGCTAGATATTTTAGTATAACTGCGGTTGTGCTTTGTGCAAGAATAGTGAAGCCCGCCGATGGGCACGGGTTCTGGGTGTGACGGTGGCTGTGTCCCCACCCCAGCCCCTGGAAAGATGCCCTGGCGGGTTTGCTGGCAGTGCTGGGTGGTTGAAGGAGTCTGCACTTTGGGAGGAGCTCGACACCCCATGTGCATGAGGAGGTGGCCTCTGCGCTCTGTGAAGCAGGGCTTGGGTGTCCGCGGGGACTGGGGAGGGGCGAAAGAGCCCTGGGGCGGCTGCGTGTCCACCTTGCACTTCCCCAGTGTGACCCCAGTGTGACCCCAGTGTGACTGCCCCCCCCCCCCATGAGGAATGCCCCGAGGAGGGAGGGAGTAGCAGGAGGCAGGTGGAGAGGCGGGCGGGGGTGGGGGGGGGGCTCACGAAGGGCCTCACATCCCAGGGTAGAGAATTTGGAGTTAAGTTTGTGTCCTGGGAGGCAGTTGGAGGGTTTGGGGCCGCCATGTGCTGGGTGTTCCGTGGGGTAAGAAGGGGTTGGAGAGCACGAGGCCTTTAGAACCGGGGGGGGGGGGGGGGGGGGGGGCGCGCGCGGCGGGCGGCTGGGGGCCGGGAGCGGACAGAGGAAGCCGTTTCCTGGAGGGCGCAGCGTTCTTCTGGAAGAGTTCTTACACCTGTTGACTGTTCCTCCGCGATGTCGTCCTTCACCTGCCTCTGAAGTGCTGGGGCAGCCCGGGGTGTCCCCTTCTCCTCATGGTCCCCTCCTTGCTCCTGCTTCTAGCCGCTGGATTTCGACGAGGTTCTGAGGGACAGACCTGAGAGACTGCTAAGGCCCGCGGCTCACATGACGAAGGGCAGTGGGTCAGTGTGACTGATGGTGGCTGTTTATTCTAGAAGGGCTCAGCGACCTCAGCACAGACAGGCTTGGCTGTGGCTCCGCTGTTCTCCACTCCGGCGAGCCCTTCTCCGTGGTCTGTGAACGGCGGGCCCTCTTCTGCCAGAAGCAGATGGCGTGGTGGGTGGGCGTGCGCTGTTCCGGGACCCAGAAGGGCATCAGGAGCAAGGTCTGATGTTGGGCTCCTCCAGCTGTCTCGCCGGGCGACCCCCGCCTCATGTGCACGGGGGCTTTTGGCTCTGGGCCGCACTCTCTGCCGTCGGGGACTGGGGGTGGTTCCTGTGAGCTGGTTTTTCACTCAGGTCTCCTCCAGAGGGGGGAACCCTTTCTCATCACTCACTCAATAGACCAGCTCTCTCGCTCTCTCTCTCTCTTTTTTTTTAAACTTTTGGAATGTTTCTGTTCCTTTAGTTTCTTTCTGAGAAACACTTTTTTTGAGTTGGGACTCTTTGGCCTGATCATACTCAGGTCCATATGGTCAACGCTGTTGGCCACATCGAACCATGTGTAGATCTCTGAAAGCAGTGTTTATGCTGACATCTATAATATCTTTATGTCTCTCTCTATGTAGATATCTGTAATATCTGTGTGTCTATAGTTAGATTGATATCAATGTTCATTTTATACAGATATCTAAGAGTAAGCATTTAAATTCCAATTAATAAAACACTAACACAGGGCACAAGTCATGGCAAATCATGAGCCATTCCCCATAAAACGGGAAGTGTTAGAGGATTTTAGCCTTGATACTGCTTCATCATTTCTTGGGAAGGATAATTAACTTTTGAGGATATAATAAAATAGTATATGTAAACTGCCTGGATTAGCGGCTAGTAAAGAGAACATGTTAAAAAATAGAGCTAATATTACATACTCATGTTCATTTCATAGCAGCCTTAGTCACAAGAGCCAAAAGGTGGTAGGAACCCGCTATCCGCCTGCAGCTGAACAGAGAAACACAGTGTGGTGTCCACTGCTGTGGACTGCTGTCCCGCCTTCCAAAGGAAGGAAATCCTGGCACATGCTACAACATGGACGAGCTTTGAGGGCACTATGTTACATGAAATAAGCTAGACGCAAAAGGTCTGATACTACAGGATTCCACTTACATGACGTCCCGAGAGTGCCCAGTTCACAGAAACATTGAGTAGAATGGTGGTTCCCGGGGGCTGCGGGGAGGGAGGGCTGGGGCGTTACCGTTTCATGGGTCCAGAGTGGCAAGATGGAAAGAGCTCTGGAGGCACACGGTGTGCCGAGGCTGCATAGCAGTGTCACGTAATGCCAGGAAGCTGTACACTTAAAAATAGTTATGAAGGGGAAGATTTGTTGCATGTGTATTACCACAATTAACAAATGTAAAACTGTAGCTCATTAATAATCATCATCAGCAGCATCTCCCCCTGACTCAAGTCCCCGTGGAGCAGTGACTCTTTGCGTGGCATGGTAGATGCGGCAGGTCTGTAAGGGACACGTTTCTTCTCCCCAGACCCTGCTTCTGCAGCGATGGGAGAGAGAGAGTGGGAGGTTAGCGCCCCTTCTACCTTGCTCAGTGTGGCTTGTGAATACTGCCTCCGGCAGCGGAGGGCTTGGCTTACCGTCTCTTTGCAGGCATGTAACGGTCACCTGGGCAGTTCTGGGCGGCCTCCGTCCCTGTCTCAGTGCTCTTTTGTTTACTGGAGACGCATTTATTGGCACTAGTGGCTGCTTGCGGTGGTGGAGGTGATGGGCAGCCTCCCGGCCGCCCTCATGACGCCACTGTCCCCTAGCGCCCCGGTTCCTAGTCCCTCCAGCGCTTCCTGATTTCCCCCGGTCCTGGTGCGGCCCCCCTGCTTCTGTAATGCTCTCCTGTTTTCTGTCCTTCCTGCACTTTCACTTCACCCTCCGTGGCAAGGCTTCATTTACACATCTGTGCGCGTGTCCGTTCGACCTGGAAATCAGGTCCAGCTGGTCATTTTGTCCTTATACTCATGAGTATTTGTGTTTATCTTATAGAGTTGTTCTATAATGGATGTAACCCTTTTGGATGAATATGGGAAGCCCTTTTGGTGTTTCAGTTCCCCCGTTTGCATGAGATCTTCTGGGCCCTCTGATGGGCCTAACTTCTTGGGACAGACTTACTGTGTTGACTACGTGGACTCGGAAGGAAAAGTACATGTGGAGCTGGTGTGGATCAAGGAGACGGAAGAATACTTCATCGTCAGCCTGGTCCTTTACCTGAGGACAGCAAAAATAAACCAGTGGTTTGGGACAGCGTACTAAGTACTGGCAGGAGGTGGCGAACTCCTGTTGCTGTTTGTTTGTTTTGGAGTGCTCACCCGTTGTGTTCTTGGTGTTGAAGTTGAAATAAAGCAGTCGTCTGTTTGATGCCTTCTTCTTTCACATTAGAAATTATGATTCCTGGGTCATTTTAAAAGTAATGCTTAGAGAATTAAGTTAAATTTTTAAAACAAGAAAATAGCATGTATTTGTATAAAATAAGGGAAAAGATATTCTCTTCTGCCCTTACAATTTAAAAGACAAGGAATTCTGCTTAAGCATGTGATCTTGTGATACTCTGTGTGTGATCAGTGTGTGTGTGTGTGTGCACGTGATGACTCTATACATGTGTGTATGTGTGCACATGTGCCTGTGCATGTGTGCGTGATTACTATGCACATGCGTATGTGTGTCATATGTTTGTGTATATGTTTTTGTGTGAGTGTGTGTGTGTGTACATGTTGTAGAGATAGAGGATTTTTTTCTTTATTGGCTAGAACCCCAAATGAAAAAGTGCACTTAAATATGAACTTCATGTGTCCATTAAAATGAGAAAGTGCTGTGCTCACGGCATTCAGCAGCCACATTAGTATTTAGTGAAACTAAAGTCAAGTCGACAAGTGCCTATCTCCTGAGGTAACATGTATCTGAAATCATCAGAAGAAACTGTTATTGCTTAAAAGAACAAAGTGCGATACAACTGCACTGAACGCCCCCAGCCGGATATTGGTGGAGACCCGGGAAGGCTGAATTAGAGGGGAGCACATCCTCTGTGCAGGTGTTTTAGGACAACTGAGAGGTACTTGGCTTTCAAATATGGGGACCATGCATCTGAGCGTGCGTGCTTTTATTTTAGGGATTTGGTTCTAAATTTGTTTTAAATTGTACAGATTATTTTTTGATTACATTTTTATCTCCTACTTAAGGTTACCCTCGTAAGTGATTTCTGAAATGCCGTGTTGCTTCAGGGCGCGATGGGGGACTTGTCGGTGTGTGTCGCCTCCTCTCTATTTCCCTTCTCATCCTAAGCTATCAGATCAGCTCCTCCCTTGAGAGGTGTGTGTGTATGAGCTGCTTGAAGACAACAAGAAAAGATCTGGGACAGATATCAGGGTCTTCTTCAAAATCTATCTATTGAAGAAATGGGACAGTTCAAAGGACCCCTGCCCTGATGCTGTCCCTGCCGTCCTGACCTCAGGGACCTGGGCTGGAGCCCTGGGAAGGGAGAAATCTGAAATCTGGGTCAGAGCGGAGAACAGGGGCCATATTATCTCGTGGTACCACCAGAGGGGTGCAGAGCTCCTGCCCCACCTGAGTGAGCGTGGGAGATGGAGAGGCAGTGGCTGGAGTCATAGATTGGACCAGGCATCAGGGGAGGCAGTGGTGAAAACCACGCGTCACCTTCAGGTCGGAATTGGAAAACGACCACGGAACAGTGGGTGGTGATGCCTGGAACACACTGAGTTAAACTGTGGAGGACATAGATGTCCTGGAAATGTAGGAAGCAAGGCAGAGCCAGGGACAGAGTACGGTTCTCTTTGCCCCCAGGGGAACGCTATCTGGATGGAATGGGCAGCCAGGCACTTCCGTGACGGTGGAGAGTCTTGGGCCGGGGTGTGTTGTTAGAACTCTTGTCTATATGGAATTGAGTACGTGCGTAAGGTCTGCCGACCAGACTGCTAGGCCCGTGAGCAGGACCCTGCTGCCTTGTTTACTTCTTTCTCTCCGGATTCTAACAGGATACCAGTCTCGTAATACTCACGATGGTTGAAACCACAGAAATTATAAGGACTATACCCACAGCTACGGGAGCATGAAGGAGACAGGCATAAATTCTGATTTGATGAGTCTGGGAGCCCTACATGTCTGAGTTACCTCTGTGCGGTGTCGGAGGAAGGGGAAGCGCGGCCAAAGAAGGACATTCATGGAGTCATGGCGTCTGTGTCTTACCAGAACACCGTGGGTGCACCCCACATCACCAAATGGTGCCAGAAGACCCGGTCCTGCCCTCACCTGCCCTTCAGTGGGTCTGAGATCACGCTCAGCCATTTAAAGCTGTTTCTTCTCAAATTTGCCCCTGTATTTCTCAATAGTATTCTTCTGTGGCTGTTTCTGGAATTGGCAGTTTTAGACATCTATCGACTGAAGGTAGATAAAAGATAGCTTTCCCATTCCAGCCGCCACCTCTCTTGCAGCATGTCAAATGGGGCAATTTTATAGAATTTGTTATGGTTTGTAATTACAGCTCTGATACCGTTCCCTGCCGAGTCACAGAGAGTAATAGGGCACTTCTTTCTTTTACAACTTTTTATTTTTCTTGGATGAATAATTGTCTCCCTTTTTTCTTGCATGGCTTTAGTGAGCCTTGAATTTTCCAAGAAGTTCAATCTTTCATATGGTGGTCAATTTTTTCAGTATTTTTTCCTGAATCAATCATATCAAATAATGTACAAATTCTATTTTTTCCCCAGGCTATTTCATTTCCAGAGTTCTGCCTCTGTTTGCTTTAAACTTCTTTTTAGCTCTGCTGGACAGCTCTCATCCTGGGATGTTCCTGTGGGAATTTTATTTTATGGAGTCTTGTCTTCGTCTTTCTTGATTTATATCTTTTTTTTTTTTTTTTTTTTTTTTTTTTTAACATTCTAAGAAAAGTGATGTGGGAGACACATTTTGGATCCGTGAATTCCTGAAAACGTCTGATGGATAATTTAATTGGGTACACACTGTAGGATGGCAAAGGTTTTCTCTTAGAACGTGAAGACAGTTTTAGCATGTGCACATATCCTAGCCTTGCTGTGGATGGAGATCCTGCCTTTTTGATTGTTCTGCCTTTGTATGTGACCACCTGTTCTCTTTCTCTGGAAGTTTCCAGAATTTACTCTTCTTGCTTGGTATTTTAAAATTTCAAGATAACATGTCTTGGAGTAAATCTTTTTCATTTATTATGGGTCATTTAAAGAATTTTCATACTTCAATTATGGATATTTTTAAAAAGTATTTTCGGGTGCTTTGGTGGCTCAGTTGGTTGAGTGACTGCCTTCAGCTCAGGCCATGATCCTGGAGTCCCAGGATCAAGTCTCACTTTGGGCTCCCTGCTTGGTGGGGAGTCTGCTTCTCCCTCTGAGCTCTCCCCAGTCATGCTCTCTCTCTCTCTCTCATTCTTTCTCTCAAATAAATAAATAAAAGCTTAAGAAAAAAGTATTTTCTCTTTTTCTGTAGCTTTTATTGACCAACTGCCATCCTCTAAGTTTTAGTTTTTAAAAAAGTTATCTTCACCATTTGGCAAAACCAAAGTAGATTATTTTAATTTTTTTAAAAGATTTTATTTATTCATTTCACAGAAAGAGAGAGAGCACAAGTAGGCAGAGCAGCAGGCAGAGGGAGAAGGAGAAGCAGGCTCCCCACTGAGCAGAGAGCCTTACGTGGGACTCCATCCCAGGACCCTGGGATCTTGACCTGAGCTGAAGGCAGCCGCTTAACTGACTGAGCCACCAGGTGCCCCCACTCAAAGTAGTTTCTTATAGGCAAGAATCACCAATGGATGCAAAAATTTGTGGGTGAAAATATGAGGAACAACATGGGGACATGGTCTACAAGTGTGTTGCTGGAAGGTGCTTGCTGTTACAGAGGACAGAATAATGTGTTCACAGTGGAGGGACCTGGGGAGACAGTCCATTTTCCCGCTACTCCCCTCTGGCCAGATGCCTCCTCCACACCTTGGCACACCGTGATTGCATGCTCTGCCACAAGGAGACCCTTCTCATCCTGCCCATCCTCACCCACATCTCATGCCTCGGTGCCCCCCCTCACCCCCCACTCCTGCACCTGTGGCCTCCTCACCCCACGTGGGCACGGAAACCTCGTGGTGCCACCATGTTATGAGATTTCAAGAGTCTTTTGCTGCTGGGACGCAGCATAGCAAGGCTTGGAGAGATGAAAGGCAGCTCCCCGTGAAGCTGGGCCGTGGGGGACATTGTGCCTGGGGACAGGGTGATGGCACACTGGCACTCAGGGGGCGTCTTATGAATGGAAAGCCCAGCAGGGATAGCTCATGTTTGAAAGCTCCTGGTGGGTTTGCAGGTTTGGAGAATCCTCTGGATGGGGGTTGTCCTGGTTGTCTACTGCCTGCACTGGGGCCATTAGGGCAGGTGCAGAGAGGTGCCAGAGTGTGAGAGCCCCTCTGCTAAGGAGGTTGGTGGTCTGTGGACTTAGCCTCCCAGGAATGGGACTCACCTGCCTCTAGCCTCAAGACTGGCTCGGGACAAGGGTTAAGAAAAGCCCCAGCCCCAGCCAAAACCAACCATTTGATAGCCACGTCTTTGCATGGATGTCCTTACCACCCTCCCTCACCGGGCTGCTTCAAGTGAGGAGCCCTCCCCATCCTGTCCGGAGTGTGTGGACCCTCCACCCGCCCACTGCATGTGCCTGCCTCGTTGGACCCAACTTCACAGCTGTTGGAATCAACAGTAGGGGGAGGGCAGATGTTTTTCAAGGGTTACGATATATAGGTGTGTGTCATAAATGCTCACACATTATGCCCAAGCTAAATAATAAAAATTTAAGGGGGCTAGCTATCTTTGTGTTGCATGTAGTGATATTAAGTTGCCAACACGTAAGATAAAAGCCTTTACTCGTACTACTCCTTTGTCTGAGTGGAGGTCTTTTGACTGTCAAGTAGAGGGAGTTATGCTGGATGTCTTTTTTTTTTTTTTTTTTAAGATTTTGTTTTAGTTATTTGACAGATCACAGATCACAAGTAGGCAGAGAGGCAGGCAGAGAGAGAGGAGGAAGCAGGCTCCCCGCTGAGCAGAGAGCCCGATGTGGGGCTCGATCCCAGGACCCTGAGATCATGACCTGAGCCGAAGGCAGAGGCTCAACCCACTGAGCCACCCAGGCACCCCCATGCTGGATGTCTTAAATACAATGAGGACGGACTCTCACGGAGTTAATGCAACACAAGTAACAGGTGCAAACTCTTAATTATGTGGTTGGCAAAGGAAACACGTGTGAGCTAAACCAAGGAAAGCATACCTACCACTAGTGTAGAATAAAAGAGACATATTTTTAATTTCTGCTGTACTCCAAATGCAAAATCTTGCCTGTTCAAAATCAGACCAAAGATCTGACCAGCCTTCTTGAAGGTGATTTTTATATGTGACCTGACTCTTGTCTCATTGTCATTAACCTCTGATAAGTCTGATGGTAACTTGTAGAAAGAAAATGCACCCATGAGAAAGTCATTCTGCAAAAGGCTTCCTAATGCCCATAGCGTGAAGAATACACCTTTAAAGAACTGGAAGTGAAGGTGTGGGTCCTACACACCAGAGTACATTTCGTTTGTGGAATATCACATCAGCTTTGGCGTGGGATGTCTTCGTAGTCTCCTGCAGCTTCGCGGAATAACATCTGGATTTCCCTTAAACTTCCACTGGACAAGACATGGGCCACAGAAACCCCTGAGGCTGAAAGCCACCTGCACTGAGCGCTGATCAGTAGGCTTAAGGACAGGGAACGAAAGGTGGACAGCGGGAGTGGCCTCTCCCGTGTTCAAGGCAGTGAGGTTGGCTAGGCTGCGGGTGAGATCGGGGAGGCTGCAGGCGAGGTCGGGGAGGAGAGGGCTGGTCTGGGCACAGCTATAAACAGCAACGAGCCCTGCCTTCAGCAGAACAGGAGAAACAAGGGGAATCAGGCAGGAACTCAGGCTCACACACCCATCATTTCAGGTGTACATAAAATTATGTTTTGTTCCTGAAAGGCATGGGGATGAGTGTGTGGTCTGAGAAAAGCAGAACAGTCGGATTTACCTGGGAGTGTCAGATTTTAGAGTCTTACCAAACTGTTCAACCCCAGCCTAGACAGCTGGCCTTTTATTAACCCTCTCATTCAACTTTTGGCCTCTTGGGGGTTATACACTGAACTTTGGGAATTGCCCTGAAGACAAATGTTTGTTAACTGGTTGACATATAATCATATGATTGAGTTACAGTAAAATGGGTATAAAGAGGATATTCGTTTTTATGTGTCTAATTCAGAAAAGTACCCATATACTTGAGGTGAAACACCTATGCTCTCTTCCTGACTTGCCGTTGGCTGGGGAGGAAGTGAGAAATTCACCATGAAATAATAACTTTCATTTTTAAAAATTAAGAGCTTATTGTGTGCCAGGCACTGTGTAACAAGCTTTACCTCTATCTTTAAAATCCTTAAATACCTGGGACCCTTGGTGGCTCATTGTTTAAGCATCTGACTCTTAATCTCAGCTCAGGTCTTGATTTCAGGATCATGAGTTCGAGCCCTACATTGGGCTCCACGCTGGGCATGGAGGCTACTTAAAAAAATATCTTTAATGGCTAAAATTAACAAGTCAGGAAATGACAGATGCTGGCGAGGATGCCGAGAAAGGGGAACCCTCCTACACTGTTGGTCGGAATGTAAGCTGGTGCAACTACTCTGGAAAACAGCATGGAGGTTCCTCAAAAAGTTGAAAATAGAGCTAC
The DNA here is from genome assembly GCF_022355385.1 of Mustela nigripes. Taxonomy (NCBI): domain Eukaryota; kingdom Metazoa; phylum Chordata; class Mammalia; order Carnivora; family Mustelidae; genus Mustela; species Mustela nigripes. The sequence continues at coordinate 87,109,170 of NC_081564.1, read as the reverse complement.
CTTACGACCCAGCAATTGCACTACTGGGTATTTACCCTAAAGATACAAAGATAGTGATCCGAAGGGGTACGTGCACCCGAATGTTTATAGCAGCAGTGCCCACAATAGCCAAACTATGGAAAGAACCTAGATGTCCATCAACAGATGAATGGATCAAGAAGATGTGGTCTATATATACAATGGAATACTATGCAGCCATCAAAAGAAATGAAATTTTGCCATTTGTGATGACGTGGATGGAACTAGAGGGTATTATGCTTAGCAAATTAAGTCAATTGGAGAAAGACAACTATCATATGATCTCCTTGATATGAGGAAGTGGAGATGCAATGTGGGGGGTTTGGGGAGTAGGAAAAGGATGAATGAAACAAGATGGGATTGGGAGGGAGACAAACCATAAGAGACACCTACTGTCACAAAACAAACTGAGGATGACGGGAGATGGGGGTAGGGAGAGCGTGGTGGGGTTATGGACATTGGGGAGGATATGTGATATGGTGACTGCTGTGAAGTGTGTAAACCTGGCGATTCACAGACCTGTACCTCTGGGGCTAATAATACATTGTATGTTTGGGGAAAAAAAAATGTTTAAAACCCCTATGGGGTAGGTGGTGTACTAACAACATTGTACGATGAGGAGCTGTGGTTCAGGGGGATTACATGCCTAGAGGTGCACATCTGGTAACAGATTCACCTAACTGTTGCTGCATACTGATGCATACTCTGGGGCACTTACTTTGGGAAAGGCAAAACAAGACTTCTGGGAGACAGTAAGGTGTCCTACAAAACTCAATAGCAAAAATAACTTGATTTTTAAAATGGGCCGAAGACTTGATAGGCATATGGCCAACAGGTGATCAGTATCACCAGTCCCTAGGGAAATCTGCATCAAAACCCCAGTGAGGGATCTTCTCACCCCTGGAAGGACAGCTGAAATCTAAAACCAAAGATAGTGTTGGTGAAGCTGCAGAGAATCGGGAACCCTCGTGCCCTGTTGGCGGGGATATAATATGGTGCAGCCACTGGGGAAAACAGGCTGGAGGGTCCTCAAAGAAAAGTGAAAATAGAAGTACCATACGATTCAGAGCTACCATCATCCCGCTTCTGGGTGAATATGCAAAGGCACTGAAATCAAGATCTTGAAGAGGTTTCTGCACCCACATGCTCATTACAATGGCGAAGATAGGGATGCAGTCCATCCACAGACAGGTGAATGGATGGAGGAAATGTGGTGTGTCATAACGTGGAAGGTTTATAAGACTTAAAACAGAAAGAAATCCTGCTATCCGTGGATGAATGCTGGAGACATTGGGTTAAGTGAAGGAAGGTGGTCCTAAGAGGACAAATACTGATGCGTCCACTTACTTGAAGTGTCTGAAATAGTCCAGCTCAGAAGAGAAGGGAGAAGAGCAGCCACCAGGGACTGGGCGAGAGGGGCCTGGGGCAGGTGTTTGGTGGCATAAAATTCCAGTTATATGAGATGAGTAAACCCGAGAGATCTGTACAACACGGTGTCTGCACTTCACAGTACCAGATGCTTCAACGTTTGTTGGGACGATAGGTCTCATGTTAAGGGTTCTCACCACAATTTAAAAAAAGTCAACATGGATAGTATTTCCATGTGGCAGCATCTCTGATGGGCACTCAATTCGGCACCATTCTTTTTTTTTTTAAGATTTATTTTTGTTTATTTTAGAGAGACTGTGTGTGAGTAGGGGGAGGGTTGGAGGGAGAGAGACAGAATCCTTAAGCAGACTCCCCGATGATCATGGAGCCTGATGCGGGGCGTGACCCCAGGACCCTGCGATCCTGACCTGAGCCGAAATCTGGAGTTGGCCGCTTAACCCACTGAGCTAGCCGGGCGCCCCAGACACCATTCTTGTGTTCTTTGAGAAACAGGACCTTCTCTTATTAGGAAGCACACGCCCTCTCTTGGTAGCTTTTTTTTTTTTTTTCCTTAAGATTTCTTCATTTGAGAGAGAGAGAGCACGAGTGGGAGGGGCCGAGGGAGAGGAGGGAGTCTCAAGCAGACTCTCTGCTGACCCCTGAGCCAAAACCAAGAGTCTGACACTTAGCCGACTGGGCCACCCGGGGGTCCCCCCCTCCCCATTTTAATAAACTCTTGCTGAGTATTCCTCTCCGTGAGGTGCCAACACCTGTGACTAAGTAACTGTCAAGAAAAATGTGGCTCCTGGGTGACTGGTGGTGTATAGTGTGCGTCTGATCCCACCCGGCTCCACCTCTGCCGTTTTTAAAGGGAAACTGAGGCAAGTCCTAAAACATCAGCTGAAGGGGAGTGCGCTCTGTTACATCTGCTCAGGGGATTTTAGTCAGTCGCGGTGGCTGTCCCTGTGAGGAGCAGAAGTCATATCATGCGGTGTGTGTCCGGATGGGGCAGGAGGTGTAGACTCTGCCATTTCAGCGGTGTGATGTTTTGGTTGTGGAGATTCTCAGAAAAAGTTAGCCTTGGTGCAAACGGTAAGCCCAAAAGAAGACTGATGGTCGCCAAAACCTCACATAAAAACAGATCTGGAAGAAGTAATGAGCACGTAAGAAAATGCTTAGTGGCAAAAATGTTAAACAAAACCAAACAAACCACAAAAACAACAAACCAGTGAGTCAGGTTAGTGTTGTGAACTGTACGTGGAGAGGGTTTGGCGCTATCAAGAGGAAACAGTGCACACAGTCCCCTTACGCGGTCTAGAGAGCCCAGCAAAGCGCTGTGTAGGTTTAATGGCCTTTATTGTTGCTGTAATTCTGAGGAAAATGTTTTTATTGATAAATAGGGACTAAACATCCTCCAGGTCAAAATGGTGGGGTTAAAAACATTCTGTATGGATTTAAAATGTCAAGTACTTCTTAGCCTCAGTGTGCTTTAAGCTCACCAAAAATTATATATATATATTTTATAACAGGGACTAGATGGGAAAATGGACAAATATATGCAATTTGATTTGTTGAAGTCATGGAATTATGAGTACATTTTATGTGTAATTCTATTAATGTTGCTGTAATATAATAAAATATTTAAAAATCTGAAATCTAGTTTGCGGCTGCATGAACTCGGTTAGATTCTGATGCAACTAGACTCTGGAGCCTGCAATAGAAGTTATTTGATCTTTTATTCACATCCGGCCGACACCTCAGTAGTCCTCCATTGCCCCTGGTTCTCATGCTTTTTCAATACGTACTGATTTCTCGCCTTTGATTAGGGCATAAGAAATTGCAGTTGTCATAGAATGAGATACTAAGTGGTGTCTCTTACAGATTTACAAACCCTGACCGCCCATTTTCCCAGAACATGATACTTTCTTTCTGTAATAAGATTTTGTTGGCCACTGTTCCGCAACAAAATTGCTGATTTGCCCTATTACTCGTTCTGCTTAAGTGGAGTGAGTGGTCCTGCAAGAGAGAGCTGTTTCGAAAGCGGCCCTCTGAAATGGCTAAGTGATGTGTCTATTTACTACGTGCTCTGTGTGCAGCGAAAGTAGGCCCGCGTGATGCCCGGCCATAAATTGTAGGCTCTTCTCTCTTTCACAAGGAGATAATTATGGTACATTTATAACTATTTTTTACAGGGATCCTCAAAGATCTCCATAGGAGAAAGTCCCCAGATGGCAGAACTTTGTTTCAGTGGGAGGGGGCAGGGGAACAAAACGGAAAACCTTCCACACGGTACGAGGAAAAGGTTAAGAGTTTCATTCCAGAGGCAGAGAGCATAATGTAATCTCATGGGTTTATGTTACCATTCACATTTATTCTTCAAGGGTATTATTAAATTAGGAAGTATAGCCATGCATTTTAGTCACTGTGATTGATGCTAAAAACCTAATAGCAACAGAGAGCATTACTTCTGTGTATGGTGGCCTCCCCGCCCATCGGTAAAGCTGAGCTCTGTGAGGAAATTGTTCTCTTTGTATGCTGTATGGGCTTGGAATTCGGGTGGAATACTGAGAATTGCCTTCGGTTCTTCAAACTGCGTTGGACTCCGAAAGCGGGGAGATCATCCTGTAGCCGATGAGCGTAAACTCTGTGTTTCAGACTCAGTGTGAGCCCTGGGGTGTTTAGATGTGTCAATTTTCCTTGATCTCCTGCAAATATGTCACATTTAAGTGGCAAGTTCTGGCTCATGCTTCACGGCACTCACTCTAAACCACAGATAGGAAATCTGTTTCCCCCAATGATGATCAGTTCTTCGAACAGGTATTGTGCACCTGTTCAGCGCGGGGCCGGAATTTGGGTGCTGTGGTTACCAAGATGACATGATACGCTCTCCACCTGGTAAAGCAGATTGCACAGCTCGCTCAGGCCTGGCTCCGGGCTAGGAAAGGATGGGAGATGAGGTCTGGCTGCTAGTGGAAAAGATGCCTAATTTTGTGTCTTTAGTAGCTGCTCCATACCTATTTGTTGACCTCAATTACAAGTGTGGGGAGCAAATTTGATCTTATCTGACATTACCCTCTAGCTGTGTGATCTCTGGGCTGAGAACTTATGCTAAAATGGCAGGTTTTCCACCTCTTCTGGGACTTTGGTCCCCTGGGAATTGCAATCTTAGATGGCACCATCTCATGTGACAGCGGTCCTTGGAAAATCGCCATACAAGGGAGGTGTGTCTCCGGGGTCTGTGGTCAGTTGTGTTACCCGCCATCTGGAGCTAACTTAGGTGTTGCTGTGAAGGGATTTTATAGAGATGGTTTACACCTACAGTCATTTGACTCCGAGTAAAGGAGGTTGCCCTCCATTATCTCTGTGGGCCTCATCTGTCATCGAAGAGTAAAAACTGAGGGTTCCCAGAGGAGAAGGAATTTGGCCTCAAGACTGCACATCCACGGACTCTGTCCGACTTGCCCATTTGCGGGCCAGCCCTCACGAAGGAGGGAGCCATTTCTTAAAGTTAACAGTAGACAGGCCTACGTCCTGTTGGTTCTGCTTCTCTGGGGACCCTGACTGGCACACTGTCCCTCCCACCTGCTGGGTGGGTCTTCTCCTTTCTCTGTCATCCTTCCTCTGGCTGCTTGATGCCTACTTTGTGTTTCCTGTGCTTGTCAACCCCACCGCAGCCCCCCCCGCTCAGACGTACATCCTCCCAAGGGCCCGTCCTGGGCTCTGAAGCTGCCGTTTTTGTTCAGAATCACATTGCCCACCCAGGAGGGCCTCAGGAGGGCATTGGGGGATTAGATGAAAGTGAGGGTTCACACAGTGTAGCTCACGTCTGAATCGGGAGACTCGTTAAGACTCTGGGCCGCACCCCCAGAGTTTCTGGTTCACAACACCTGGAGTAGGGGGCATGAATCTGCATTTCTAATGGGCTCCCAGATGAGACCAAGGCTCTTCTCCCAAGACCCCACTTGGAGAACCTCTGGCTAGTCTGCTGGCAGCCCCACATAGCTGACCATGTCACTAGAGGATCAGGAACCCAAGCAGGGGACAGGAGACTCTTCTTTCAAGGATAGAGTGAGGGGGTAGAGAGGGTGAAGGGCAGGAAGATTGGGGCTGAGAGAGCAGGGGAAACCTGGCCTGGCGAAGGCAGTCTTGAGAAGGCCTAAGAAAAGAGAATAGAGGTTGGAATAGATGACTTGCATTATGGGACAAAGCCAGGGCATGTTTTTGTTCCTTATTCTAGCTCATCAGACTCTGTCAGTGCACATTGAATAGACATAAAAGGTCCTTCTTGAAAGTCACGACCAGATGTCAGACTCCTGAAGGCTTCTCCTTCTCCTATCTGCCCTGAAGCCATCAGGTGACATTTGTACATTTCCTCCCGAGAAACTGCTGCTAGCAGAAGGGACCTCAGAGGTATTCATTCATTCATACATTTATTCATCCACAAAACACTCACTCAGTAGGCTCCTAGCACATGGGATACATCGTTTGGTATATGCAGGGGATTGGCCTGTTCCCCCTTGTCTTCAAAACATGCACAACCCAGCCAGGGGGTCTCTTGAGATCTCTAGACTCAAAGGAGGAAGTCCGTGCCCTGGCTGAGCCAAGGAGTCTCCTGAGCCTTTCACAGTCTGATGGAGCAGCACTGGCTGCTCTAACGGGCCATCCCTGGTGGGGAATGTGCTGTCTCATTGGGTGAGGAGGCTGCAAGCAAATATCCCAGGTGCTTGATGTCAAGAGGTTAATGCTGCTCTCAGTCATCCCGTAATGAATATATACAGGGCTCTTTGAGTGGGCAGTTGAGAATCCGCATGCTCCAAAGGAGTGACTGAGTGATGGAAGTCAAAGCATCTTGTGTAGTTCAGGCACAATGCAATGTGACGGACACCATCCCTGTGTGGATTTGGCGGGAGGTAGGGGTAGGTGGGGATTCGGTGACTTGCAATGACAAACACACAATGCGGCTCGTACTGCACACTCCCTCTCCGCAGTCTTTCCCCCAGAAACATTAGCAGTATTCATTTTCTGGGAAAATATTCCCAAAGAGTTCTGCATCATAAATCAAGGCCACCAGGAATTCAGCCTCAGGTAGATAGCTGCATTCTCACTGTCCCACTGGTGCAGTGTGGAGTATGACAAATCACATGGAAATGAGAGGAGAAACTCCTTGTGGAGCTCATGGATGCCCTTAGAAAGTCCAGTAGAGGACAAGGTCCAATTCTGAGAAACACAGGCGAAGCCACAGCTATGACAGAGTGAAGTGAGCTGCTTTTCTTCAGGCCCCTTCTCAGGTTATTAAATCTAGCATGACAAATATTTACTGAGTACATAGCAGGTACAAATTATTACCTGTCTCTACAACATTTACTCTACCACAGTCTGTAATAAAATTTGTCTGTGATTCAACAGTAATTGCCCTGTTTTCAACCTTCAATGTCTGTTTAACTTGAAGACATGCCTAAAATTTCAGAGCTCAAATGAAAGTTTCTGGACTCCTGTCCATGCGGAAATTGAAACTCCCTGTGAATGAAAAATGGGTTCATAACTGTTTTCCACTTGCTGTACTGGAATATTGGAGCATTTTTCCGTATGAGAGGAAGTCAGTTGTGCCCGTCCTGGGATTGTAAATCCGGTATATATAGCAACCAGCTGCAGATGGCACTGAACGCTGTGGCGTGGTTCTCTCCCTCCTCCTCAGCAGCTCAACTGTGAGCAAATCTAAAGGAAGACATTAATGTGTGGATGAGGAAGGCAGGATGCAGCTGAAGCGTTCAATTTTAGAAAGCTAGGAGCACTGAGATTGCGCCGAGGTTAGAGTGTTTACTGTAACCATCTGGGCATTGAAGGAGTGGATGCGTCCTGGTTCTCGCTTCATGGTTCACTTTCACGGTGACTTCTAAGAGGTCATTTAGAAGGGAAGCTTGCTGACTGAGACAGCATGTTAAATAAAGCCCATAGAAGGGACATGTTGAATTGATGAAGCTTCCTTCTTCATTGAAGTTTGCCAAAGAGATTACAGGAACCAACTGATGTCATCCTTCTTGTGGTAGGCAGTCAACACATGTCCAACCCCAGTGAGTTAGTTCATCGAAGTGAGTGCGATTTTGTGTCTTCCTGACTTGACTCAAATAATTGAGCTGCAAATAATGAGATTAGGTAAGTTATTTTTAGAGGCAAATGAATACTGGAAATTGTGCTCAAATTTCTGCTCACAGCACATTTTATGGTTGTGTGTCTGGAGAAGTGAATAGCTTGAGTTTTGGGGACGTAGCTTTGGTGAAATTCCTGAACCAGAGTCAGCCTCTGAGAGATACATGTGATTGGAATGGAAGTCACCTAAGAAACGTTGGGATAAGCCCTCTTTTAGCAACCTGTGAACCTTACAAATGATAATTCACTGCTTCTGTCATTTGCAGAACTATCTCTTAGCCAACCAACTCTGCAGACAGTGTGGCGTACAGAGGATGAGACTAGGAGTTGGGAGGGCCTGTCTGTCTCTGAGAAGTAAAAAAGAAATGGGTAGTTAAACACTGACCTATGACGATGACCTTTTCACTTACTATGCTCTATAGCTTAAGATACAAGGTCAAGATCAATTGAGATCATGTGGTACTACCATTTAAAACAAAAGCCAAGAAGCAGCTAAGGGGCATGACAAATAAGAAGTCAAGTAATTGATAAATGACTCCTGCTTGAAAAGCTAATGAGATAATTATCCTAATTGCATTCCTACAATCTCTCAGAACTTTAGGGTTTGGTGAAAATAGCCTGGTCTACTTTCTTCCCGTAGAGAGAAGTGACCTTTCTGTGGATGTTGGCAAAAATTTCATTCCAGTAGCCAGTGGTCAAGGAAACAATGAAACACCTGTTTTCAGGCGACCCCGAGAGCAAGGATTTGGCATAAATGTACTTGCCTTCCCAAACTGGGGACAACACAGGGTTGGGGCTTCCTTAGGGCAAGGTGCCCATACAAAGGCAAATCTATGTGCTCTAATAATCCTCCCTATACAAGCATTGTTTTTATTTTAAAAGGTGCTATGTGATATCCATTTTCCTGTCCTGATATACATGTTAGCGAGCCTGACTTGTGACATGCTGGACAGGTAATTAGGACACGAGGGTGAGGCTGCTGCCCCATCCAGTGCCACTTCACCTTAGAAAAGAATGCCCAGAGGCCTTATTTTTCCCTCCCAAAATTGAAATAGGCTTCTTAGGTTGTCATGGACTACAAAAGCAATGCACGCTTCTTGTAAGAATCTTCCAAAGTACATAATGACGTACAAAGGGGAAAATAAAAATCACCTTTAAAGGATGTAGATGTAAATGATATTAACAATGGGAAAAAGGACGAGAGGACTGATGTGACGGAGATTGAAAATATGAGAAGATCATGAACTGATTTATTCAATGGGAAACAAAGAAAACTAATGAGTTTTTAGGAAAAGCACAACAAAAATTGATTTAATGAGAAATGGAACATGTGAATAAAATAAAATCATTAAAGAAATCCAATAATCAAAAACCCGTATTAAAAACAAAACCCTCACTATGTTTAAAGAATTTAAAACTGATTTCTCACTTTATGTTGACTAAGGACCAGATAATACCAACATTTTACCAACTGTTCTGGAGCATGTGAGAACAGAGTGTTTTCCTTCATTTTTAAAATAATTTAAAAATCTTTTTAAAATTTTAAGTTATAACACACATAGAAAAACTGCTTGAAGAAAAAGTGTACAGATTGATGGACTACTATGATTCAAAACCTTGCAATACCCTCCCCCCCAGTACTGGCCTCGCCCCACAGGTCCCCAGGTGACTTTCCAATGAAAACTCTCTCTCTTTTCTCTAAGGGCAACCACTATCCTGACTTGTAGGTTATCACATCCTTATTTTATTTCCATATTTTAACAATTTAAGTATGCATTCCTAAATGCCTTAATTTTCTCCATTAATGAACTTTGTATAACTGTTTTGGATAAAAGTCTGAGGTAGTGCAGGAAGGCTGGAAAAAGGGGAAAAATGATTAGAAAGGAATACTCAAACTGTTATTTGCAGATGATACGATTTTCTACATCAAAACTCCAAACTAACCCATTGGAAGAGTTTTAAAATTGGAGACCTCATCAAAGCTTCTGGATATAATACCTATGTGTAAAAATCAATTTCTTTTAAAGACCAATTATTAGAAACTTTAACTAAATAATGTATTATTTATAATTGCCAAAAAACAAACAAACAAAAAAATCCACCAAAACCAAAACAAACAACTCTATGGCCCTTGGGAACAAACTCAACAAAGAATTTGTAAGACCTTTATGGAGAAAACATACAACATTCTCAAAAGACATTAAAGAAAATATAGAGTTACCATTTTTGTAGATGGAAAGACTTACTCTAAAAATGCCAGTTCCCAATAAGTTACAAATGCAATCTAATTGCAACCTCATTGCTAAAATGTTTTACACTTAATAAGACAATTAAAAAGCCATATGAAAAAACTACAGGATTAAGAATTAAGAAGACGAAGAATTTTGACAAAGAAGCCAACAGACATAATTTGAAGACTTATTTTGTAATTAAAACAGTATAAATTAGCTCAAGGGTAGAATATTGATTTACAAACACACGAAGTTGGGAACCCAGAAAGAAAATCATACATAATGGAAACAATTTATGGCAAGGTAGAACTGTGATTCAAATGCGAAATGATGGACTTTTCAATAAATGGTGCTAGGATTATTGGCCATATGCAAAAGATAAAAATTAGACTCCTTATTTGGGAGAATGGACCCAAATAAATAAAATGAAAGAGGAAAGAGGAAAGAGGAAAGATCACAACCAACACAAAAGAAATACAAACAATTATGATAATATAATTTTATGCCAACAAATTAGGCAATCTGGAAGAAACAGGTAAATTCCTAGAAACATGTAAACTACCAAAACTGAAACAGGAGGAAACAGAAAACCTGAACAGACCCATAACTAGCAAATAAATGGAATCAATAGTCAAAAATCTCCCAACAAACAGGAGTCCAGGTCCAGATAGCTTTCCAGGGGAATTCTACCAAACATTTAAAGAGTTAGTGCCTATTCTTCTGAAACTGTTCCAAAAAATAGAACTGGAAGGAAAACTCCCAAACTCATTCTATGAGGCCAGCATTACCTTGATCCCAAAACTAAAAAACCCCACTCAAAAGGAGAATTACAGACCAATATCCCTGATGAACATGAATGCAAAAATTCTCACCAAGATACTAACTAATATGATCCAACAGTACATCAAAAGGATTATTCACCATGACCAAATGGGAATCATTCCTGGACTGCAAGTGTGGTTCGACATCTGTAAATCAATGTGATACACTACATAAAGGACAAGAACCGTTTGATCCTCTCAATAGATGCAGAAAAAGCATTTGATAAAGTACAGCATCCTTTCTTGAGTAAAACTCTTCACAGTGTAGGGATAGAGGGAACCTACCTCAATATCATAAAAGCTGTATACAAAAAGCCTACAGCAAATATCATCCTCAATGGGGAAAAATTGAGTTTTTCCCCTTTAAGGTCAGGAAAATGACAGGGAAGTCCATTCTTAACACTGTTGTTCAACATAGTCCTGGAAGTCCTAGCTTCAGTAAGGAGATGACAAAAAGAAATACAAGGCATCCAAATTAGCAATAAGATGTCAATCTTTCATTCTTTGCAGACAACATGATAATGTATATAGAAAAACTGGACGACTCCACCAAAAGGTTGCTAGAACTGGTACAGGAATTCAGCTAAGTTGTAGTAAATAAAATCAGTGCACAGAAGTCAGTTGCATTTCTATACACTAACAATGAGGCAGCAGAAAGAGAAATCAAGGGATTGATCCCATTCACAAATGCAGCAAAAACCATAGGATACCTAGGTATAAACCTAACCAAAGAGGTAAAAGTTCTGTGCTCTGAGAACTATAGAACACTTATGAAAGAAATTGAGGAAGACACAAAGAAATGGAAAAACATTCCATGCTTATGGGTTGCAAGAACAAATATTGTTAAAATGTCTATACTACCCAAAGCAATCTACACATTCAATGCAATCCCTATCAAAATAACGCTGGCATTTTTCACAGAGCTGGAACAAATAATTCTAAGACTTTTGTAGAAACAGAAAAGATCCAAATGGTCAAAATAATGCTGAAAAAGAAAACCAAAGCTGGAGGCATCATAGTTCTGGACTTCAAGCTGTATTACAAAGCTGTAATCATCCAGAGAGCATGGTACTGGCACAAAAACAGACATAGATCAGTGGAACAGTATAGAGAACCCAGAAATGGACCCTCAACTCTGTGGCCAACTAATTTTTGACAAAGCAGGAAAGAATATCTAATGGAAAAAAGACAGTCTTTTCAACAAATGGTGTTGGGAAAATCGGACAGTTACATGCAGAAAAGTGAAACTGGGCCATTTTCTTCCTTCCTTCCTTCCTTCCTTCCTCCCTCCCTCCCTCC